>NC_073252.2:87941250-88242656 GCF_029289425.2 Pan paniscus | reverse complement strand
ACTCCCTGACTCTTTGCGCTTCCCGAGTGAGGCAATGCCTCGCCCTGCTTCGGCTCGTGCACGGTGCGCGCACCCACTGACCTGCGCCCACTGTCTGGCACTCCCTAGTGAGATGAACCCGGTACCTCAGACGAAAATGCAGAAATCACCCATCTTCTGTGTCGCTCACGCTGGGAGCTGTAGACCAGAGCTCTTCCTATTCTGCCATCTTGGCTCCTCCCCCCATAAGCTCTATAATAATTTTCAATGTTAGTGCTACTTGCTCAGAAAATTCCTCATAGCTGAATACATGTTGCAAGGAGCTTAATTTAAATAGATGTCTTTTACTAAATACTGATGTATTTCCACCTTTTGTGCTATGTTTAGCAGATTCAAATGACTCTATGTAGTTACAAATATTAGGAAGTAAAATAAATTTTAAGGACTATAAGACGAATGCAATTTTGCAATTTGGCAATAAACACAGATTTCCCAAAGTATAAAGTTGGTGATTTAGACAGATGTCTTCTCTACTTCAAAAGGCATCTCATGCAGTAAAACACACGAAGTTTTCTTAGAATTGTTGTAAAATGGTTATCCAACTCTACCTAAAAGCAAACAAACTACAGATCATATTAATCTGATAGATTTGCCATTTTAGTTCTCTCAACTGTACCTTGCTCAGAAGCAGATGCTGAGCCAGAGTTAGAAGTACCAGATTTCTGGGGAGTAGCATCAGGAAAGGTAAAGGGGAATGAAAAAGGGTTATGCAGAGAAAGCCTTCAGACCACAAGGCAGATCTGACATTTGTTGGGGGAAAACAGAGGGTAAGAAGAACTGGACATGGAGAACAATGCAGGGAATGCAATAAGAATTCCACACTGTCTTGACTAACCCATGTGGCACTCTGCCAAAAAGACAACTGGTCAAGTGAATCCTACATTGGAAGAAATGGTCAGGTCCCTAGTACCCCATCATGCTCAGTCATTGGCTGGGAGATGATCTGGAAAAGTATGACCTTAGCTTGAATCCTGAAGAGGATTCTAAAGGTTTGGGAGCCAAGACCTGTCATCTACCTGTATTCCTCATAGCTGAAGGACAAGTTCTTTCTTGAAGGAAGACCAAGAAGCACACCTCCACAACAGTCACATATCTCAACAAGGTGGAAAGCCAAAGCCCCTTTGTGAAGCACCTGTAAAGAAAGCTTCATCACACTGAAGTTAAATATATTTATTCATATGTGGATTCTCAACATGTTTTATCTTCCCATTCCTTGAATTCTCAAAACCAACTATATTCCTCTTGCAAAAGCAGCCTTCTGATAGTTGATATGAATTTTCTTATACCAACTGCATCTTCACTTGTCTAATTTTAACACCCCATATCCCTTAAATTTCTTTGCCTTTCCTAGAGGAACTAGAACCTCACCTTGCCTGAGGGCCCAGTATCTTGGGATGGGCATAGGGATGACAGAAACTAACACTCGGTCTTCAGTATATGGAGATGAAGTAAATGTGTAAGTCACTGGGTATTTCAGATATCTATTTCTACAAAACAAAACACTCCCAAATTTAATGGCTTAATATGACTGTGTATCTGCTTATGATTTTACAATTTGAGCAAGGCTCAGCTTGCTGGCTTTTCTGCTGATCTCACATAGGCCATTCATGCAGAAGCAGTTTTCTGCGCACTCATTTGGGGCTGAAATCCAAAATTACCCCACTCACACACCTGGTGATTCAGCTGAGATAGCTGGAAGAACTGCTAGCTAACCAGGCATCTCTCTCACTCTCCTTGCAGCATCTCTAATAGGGTAGCCAACCACATTGCATGATGGCCTAGGGGTCCAAGAGAGTGAAAGTCATGGCTGCTAGGCCTCTTAAAGCCCATAACTGATATAGTATTACTTATACCACATTCTATTAGTCAAAGCAAGTCACAAGTTTATCTCCTGGGTTCAAGAAGAGGAAAAATAGATCCCACTTCTTGATGAGAGAAGCAGCAAAGCATCTGTGGCCAATTTTAATCCACTACTGAAGCAAAGCTGTTATCAAACCAGTAGCATATCTAAAGCATCAATCTCCAGGGAATGAAAAGAGACAAAAATGAGGAAAAAAGCAATAGATCAAAAAGTAGAGATGGCCCAGACAGAGCAAGTAGGATCTATACCAAAAGTAGGAGAGACAAATCCAGCAATAACCTAACTGTATAGCTTTAGAATCTTATTGCTATAAGACCAAAGACTAGTTCCAGCACTTATGACATTAGCCTAGTTTCATAGCCTCTATAAGCCTCTATTTTCTCAATTGCCAAATAGATAATATAATGCCCACCTCTCAGGTTGTCATGAGACTCAAATGAGATAATAGATCTATAGAAATCTGTCCCACTCAAGAGTGGAGGTTGTAGTTTAGGTTGCTTGTTTTTCCATTTTTGTTTTCTTCTTAACTTTAGAATAGGTAACAGAAAGTCACTTTAGGCTGGGCATGGTGGCTCATGCCTGTAATCCCAGCACTTTAGCAGGCCATGGTGGGCAGAAGGCTTGAGCCCAGGAGTCTGAGACCAGCCTGGGAAACATGGAAAAACCTTGTCTCTACAAAAAAAAAAAAAAAAAAAAAATTAGCCGGGTATGGTGGTGTGCACCTGTAGTCCCAAATACTCAGGAGTCCGAGTTGGGAGGATAACTTGAACCCATGGAGGCTGAGGCTGCAGTTAGCCATGATGGTGCCACTGCACTCCAGCCTGGGCAACGGAGTGAGAACTGTCTCAAAAATAAAAAAGAAAAAAAAAAGGAAGTCAGGAAGGGTAGAAGCAGAAAGAGTAGAACCAAATTTTGCAGGATCTTACAGGCCTGTCTTATGATTGGGAAGTTGTATACATGAGAGGAATAAGGGCCTGCACACTAAACCACTGAGAGCTGCTAGAGTACACAAGCCAGGAACTAGAAGTCTCTGATGTTCTTGGAAAATTCAGAGTCATTAAGAAATATACTAATAAGAATTAGGCTAATTATGATCCTGCCTTTATGGAGCCCTTACAGTACTGAAACTGGCACATCCCTCTGCATCAGTTTTAAATTACAAATACTACCACTCATTTACTCATTTTTTCAAAAAAATCTGTTTTGAGTGTCTATTACATGCCAAACATTACACATTAACTGTGGAAAAGCCAGAAATCTCTTCTTCCATTGAATGTATCTTAAATCAGTGTGAAATAAAACATATGTGTGTGTTTCATGTGTTAATCATTATGTGTGTTCCACAGTGTAATCATTTCTCTATAATAATTAGAGAATTGAAAGAAAAAATATGTTATAATAGACTGGGATAGCAAACGATAAACACTGGTGATGAACAAACTATCTAAAATATTTCCTGCCACAAAAGACACTTCTAGATAGCCAGCAGTTTTCTACTTAAGCCTATTTTCATTGTACAATGCAGCACCCTGAGTAATCCATTACAACTGCTGTTTTATAACAATATCTTCAAAATCACTTCAAATGTTTGTTAGGTGATACTGACACCCCACAAAGCAATGATAATAGAAAGGGGCATTGGGAAAAAGTGAATAAAATGCAAACTATAGAAATTCCCTTGTCATATGTCAACCTCAGGAGTCTGCCTTTTCTCCGTCTTCTGATGAATTGGAGCTCTAACAATGAACTCAAATTGATTAGCTGAGTTCTGTACACAGATAAATATAAAATCTCTAAAGATTTGTATGATACTGCTGCTAAAAATTCCAACCTATCTCTTACTAACACATGAAGAAAATATTGACTGAAAAGAGTACTAGGGCAATATGCACTTACATTAGCAACTTCCCAATCTCATAAGCTACAGTTATTCGACACATATTTACTGAGCATGTTCTATCTAGCTAGGCACTGAGATACAAAGATGAAAAAGACATTATCTACCTTCTTGAAGTCATAAAGGTCTAATTGTGAAGAATATTAATTAATTTTTGTTTACTTCCTCTCCCATAGGACAAATAAACTGAGAAGGCAATAAAATAAATTCTGTAATTTGGGCCTACAAAGAGCAAGTTTCTTTGACCCATGTCATATTCAATGCAATACAGGCTTTTTTTTACATTATATTGTTTCTTCTAGATCCAAAATTATTTCACTGAAATCACTGGATTAACAGTGTATACATTTAACACATTCCCTTCAGTTACAGTCCATTAAGGTCATAAAGTAGGCTCAAGATAATGTAAACTACTAGACATTCTGATGCCAAATCTACCTCTGTCTCTCACTTGGGACACCCTTGAGATAACCTGGTCCATATTACACTCCAGTGATCAATGTCCACATGAATCATCCATGTTGAAAATCAATGCAATCAATATTTCTCTGACCCACAGTCACATACTTCTTGTTCGTAGCCTGTAGTATTTTGTACCATGCAATTGGGTCTCTGGTCCCTCCATCAATATAAATAATGAAGGGCTAGTAATTTCCATAAATGCTAAAATGTAAAGAAGTACAAATTTACCCTGAATCTATAACAGTAAAATCAATATTATCTTTTATCACATACTTACAGTCTTTTGACAAAAATCCAATAGTGAAAAAAATACATATCAATTGTTTAAAACACATAGGCAAAGTCAATCAAAAAGGTTACATACTGTATCATTCCATTTATACAACATTTTGAAACTACAAAATTTTAGAAATGAGGAATATATCAGTGATTGCATGGGGTTAGGAATGGGGGAACAGAAGGGAGATGAGTGTAGTTACACAAAGGGAATAGGAGGAACCCTTGTGGTGCTGGAACTGTTCAGCATCTTGACTGTGGTGATGGATACGTGAACCTATATATGTGAAAAACTGTATAGAACTAAACACACACACACATATATACATACAAATAAATACATGGAAAACTAATGAAATCTAACTGTTTGGTGGATTGAGTAAATACCTAGGGTATAATACTGTACTATAATTTTGCAAGATATTAGCACTGGGGGAAATTGGCAAAGGGTTCACGGAAACTCTGCATGTAAAACTGCATATGAATCTATAATTTACTCAATAATTTTTCAATTAAAAGAAATCAGAAAGAGTTTGTATTCATTAAGGTCTCATTTGAAATAATTATGGAAGGTATTCATGCAAATATGAATATGAAAGATATACATTGAAAACAAGGAAAAACAAAATTTAAAAAACCAATGTTGGTAGAGAGTACCAAGGGATTAAAAAGGCACTTTGAAATTTAGATAACAGAAAAATTCCACTATAAAATAAACGTGCGTAAATTGTGTGATCTGTTCCTTCCCTTGTTCTAATTCCCATATTGTCATTTAGAAACAATACACTAAGCCACATGTTCAAAGCAACTCCTAAATCTAGCCAAGCCCAAACTTGCCTTTAAAAGAGAAGCAATGCTATTAAAACATTTCATCTTGTGAACTATGCACATAACTCCGACTAACAACAATAGGAAATGTTTCAATGTGGTGGCATGAATAGTGAAGTGAAAGAGAAGGAAGGAAAATTAATTATAAGAACACAAAAGATAGGAATGGATAGAAGTATATTTTAAATTATAATTATTTTATCCAGGTCTCTTTTTTAAAATGCTAATGAGAAATAAGACATCTTCTTAAGGAAAGAAGGCCCCAGGAAGACCCCTTCTAAATACGCTCCTCTCCAAATATGGGACCCTGTGTCTTTAAACCAGAGTTGTCTCAAGATTATGTCTCATGAATATCCCCACCCCAGAAATCATTTCCATGCACCAGCTTGCTTTGTTACCTGAGCCTGCAAAATTTACTCTTTGATAATTTGATGTGCTTGTACTACTGTTACAGAGTGAACACATGCGAGTCATTCTGAGAATATTACAAAGAAAAAACAAAGAATAACTTAGATATTTAGGTATAAATATTTCATTTATCTAATATATGAGTTATGTTTTATTCAATTAGTGGTAATAAAAGCAGCCAGGATCAGTCCCACTTGATATGTAATGTAGGCAAAACAAATAAACAATCTTTATCATATGGCTCTTAGTTTTTGTCCTGTACCAGATCAGTTCAAATAGTCAAGGCATCTGAACTCATTCCTACTTCTGCTGTCAAAGCTCGCTTACAGCAGACATTATACAGTAATCATTCATGCCAAAGGGTAGATGTTATTAAAGACTCAAGTAATAATTCCCTGAAAGAATAAATATATATTTTTAAGAAATAGAGATACAATTTGTATTTTAATAGTGATGAAAGTTTTATGTTTTGAGGTTTGATCAGAATTCCAGGTATCAATATCAAAAAATGACAAGCGAAGACGTTTGTTTCAAGGACACCAGATCCTGCTTGTGTGTTATAATACAATATGCTGTCTAATGCACTGCGTATGTGTGAAAATGCCTGGTACAGGTCTTAGCATATGGTAGGTGCTCTGTAAATATGCTGAATTTTTTAATGCTGTAATTGTACCACATAATTATAGCAAGCTATCTAGTCTACCTAAATATAATATTAGCTCTGAATGATTTTCAAAAATATATAACTGTCATATACTCTAAGCATCAAGAGAACATAACCTCTTCATATTACATGTAATTATCTACTCTCTCCACAATGTTCCCAAGATTATTTTTTCTTATACTACCATTAAGCATATTTCCACGGAAACTTATAATAGTTTAGGATTTTATGTATTCTATTGCCTGTTTCCCACCTCAGGTTAGAAGTATTAAGTGAAAAATTGATACAACTTTTTTATTGTCAAAATAATGATTCCTTGCTTATTAAATGACATAAAGATAATATTGTTTTGTAAAAATCGATTCCCATTTATATAAATTCAATTTCTAAATCATCTTCACAATGCAAAAAATTGCCAAATTATTTCATGATTAATTTTGCCACATAACTAAATTAGCATATATTTATATATTTATCTTTATTTCAAAAATGGAGAAGGGAATAAGAAAAATTAAAATCCAGAGGTTATTAAAATATGTATTTCTGTGTGATTGTGGTGCAATGATACATCTAAATTGCATCTGATCAGTTACAGTTTTCTGAAACAATACACATATCTGAAATGATCAGGACCAGCTCTAGCTGGTTCTTACAGATAGCCTTGGCAAGGTGTCCACTGCCTGGTAAATTAAAGTGATTCATCAATGTCATTGCTGTCGCAAATGCACAAGATTGGCCAGGAGAGATGGATACAAAGTACAGAAACATGCCAGATGTGTTGCATGCTTGAATTTTTTTCAGAGAGGATATGCACTTCATGTATGCTGAAGCCCATCAAACCTGATTTCTGTTTTGTTATGTTGTCAGAAATCCTGTTCATTAAAATCTAAGAGTGATAGCTTAAGTCACAGAAAGCAAAAAAAAAAGCAAATCAAAAAGAAATATATATTCATGTGCAGGGGAAAAAATCACATAGGCGACAAAGTTAAAAAAAAAATCATAGAATAAGCCCCAGAGAAGCATAGTTTGTTGTTTTGAGATAAGTGCTAATGTGATGAAATTAAATGTTTTGAATTACCGTATTTGCCCCTTATCTACAGAGGATACCTTCCAAGACCCCCAGCAGATGCCTGAAGCCACAGATAGTACCAAGTCCTATCTATACTGTGTTTTTCCTTATACATACACACCTATGATAAAGTTTAATTTCTAAATTAGGCACAGTGAAAGATTAACAAAAATAACTAAAAACAAAATATTTTATAACAACATACTGTAATAAAGGTGATGTGTATTCTCATTTTCTCTCAAGGCATCTTATTGTACTATACATACCTATTTTCAGACTAGGATTGACCACAGGTTAACTGAAATCATAGAAATCGAAACTGCAGATAAGGGGAAACTACTGTACATGGTCTTAGTAATTTTAAGACAGAGAAATATTAGCAACATAAAAGTTCTTAATAATATTTTACTTATCATTATTACACTATTTTCTAAAGACTCGGAGTTCTAGCATTTAACTCAATAACTTTATTTAAGCATGGGATACTTACAAGGTATTATTTCAGGTACAAGAGTGATATCAAAACCAGTACAATCATAATCTTTCTCACAAAATAAGTATGCTTGTCAGTATCTAAAACTGAACAATAGTCCATATGCCCAATACAAGTAGTGGGATATGAAAAATCCCCACTTCATTTACAATGAAGAGCAAGGCATGATTTTTATTGAAAATAAGATTAAACTCACAAGTGAGACAGATAAATATACTTGGGACTAGGGTTTAGGTAAGTGACACAGACTGATAATGTAGATTTGAAGGCGACAACATATATATAATAATTAGGATGATGAGAATGAGTAATATATAAATTATGTAGTGTGAAAAATAAGCCCTGACACCTTTCAAGATAAATATTTCAGGCATACCTGTTTACCAGACATCTACAATTGGATGTCCATTCTAAAAAATAACCTGACAACAGAATTAATCATTTCTTTCCAAACTTACTTCTCCTCCTATATTTCCTATCATAATGAAGTCCCAAAACATAGGAATTACCAATGACATTGTTCTCCCCATCAATCCCCAACAAATACGTCAGTGCATCCTGTAGATACATTCTCACAAAAAGTTCATTTTCCTCATCCCTATTTCTATACTTCTAATTCATGTTACCATTATTCTCATGTAGATTATTCAAATTATTTCTAACCCATCTCTCTCTGTGATCTTTCAACTCCTGTTCTTTGCCCTGAAGCCAGAATTAGCCTTCTAAAATGCCAACTTCACTCCTTTGCATAAATCCTTTAATAATTTCTCCTTAACCTTAGGTCAAATTCCAAACCCTTTCACAGGGCGTAAAAAGCCTTGATCATCAATATCAAATCTCAATAGTATAACCCCCTTCATTGCTAACACCAAACACATATACAGGCATCCTACTCCATAGACATATTAATATTTATTTATTTATTTATTTTGTAAAGACAGGGTTTTGCTATGTTGTCCAGGCTGGTCTTGAACTCCTGGTCCTAACTATTCTCCCACTTTGGCCTTCCAAAGCTCTGGAATTACAGGCATGAGTCACCACACCTGGCCTAATCTCTTTGAAGTTATTTTAAAGTTTCAGGTTTTCGTATCATGTTTACATTTTTATATAGTTCCAACCCCACTTCCAGCCCATGAAGAGTAAACTACTCCTAAGGAAATTAAGACCCTGAAAAGTTATCACTTGCCCTTATTATGTAGCTAGCTGTATATAACTCAATAATTAAAGCCAGACTGCCTCACTGCAAGTTTAATGTTTTATTTCTTATTTGAGTTTTACAACTTTTTTAAATTAGCAGCACAAATCTCTCTTTTTTCAATTTTTATTTTAAATTCAGGGGTACACGTGCAAGTTTGTTACAAAAGTAAATACCGTGTGATGCTGGGTTTTGGGGTACAAATGATCCCAGCACCCATATGCTGAACATAGTACTCAATAGTTAAATACTATACAAAATACTAGCAAACTGAATCCAACAGCACACCAAAAAGTTAATTCACCAGGATCAAGTCTGCTTCATTCCTGAGATGTAAGGTTGGTTCAACATACTCAAATAAATACATGTGATTCAGCATATGAATGAATTAAAAACAAAAACCGCATGATCATCTCAGTAGACATGGATAAAGCTTTCAATAAAATCCAACCTCCTTTCATGATAAAAACCCTTAAGAAACTAGACATTAAGGGATGGGTGTGGGGACCCATGCCTGTAATCCCAGAACTTTGGGAGGCTGAGGCAGCAGGGTCACTTAAGCCTAGGAGTTTGAGACCAGCTTGAGCAACATAGTAAGACCCTCATCTACATACAATAAAAATTTTAAAATTTGCCAGATGTGGTGGTGTGTGTCTGTAGTCTCAGCTACTCATAAGGCTGAGGTGGCAGGATCTCTTGAGCCTGGGAGGTCAAGGCTGCACTGAGCCATGATCATACCACTGCACTCCAGCCTGGGTAACAGAGTGAGATCCTGTCTCAAAAAAACAATAATAATAATAAAGAAAAAGAAATTAGGCATTGTAGGAATATAATTCAAAATATTAAGAGCCATTTATAACAAACACACAGCCAACATCATAGTGAACAGTCAAAAACTGGACACATTCCCTTTGAGAACCAGAACAAGACAAAAATGCCTACTCTCACCACTCCTATTCAACATAGTACTGGAAGTGCCAGCCAGAGCTATCAGGCAAGAGAAGGAAATAAAAGGCATCCAAATAGGAGAAGAAGAAGTCAGCCTATCTCTCTTTTGGGACAATATAATTATATACCTAGAAAGCCCTAAAGAGGGCTGGGCATGGTGGCTCATGCCTATAATCCCAGCACTTTGGGAGGCTGAGGCGGGCGGAATACAAGGTCAGGAGTTTTGAGACCAGCCTGGCCAACATGATGAAACCCTGTTTCTACTAAAAAAAATACAAAAATTAGCCAGGCATGGTGGCAGGCACCTGTAATTCCAGCTACTCAGGAGGCTAAGGCAAGAGAATCACTTGAACCCCGGAGGTGGAGGCTGCAGTGAGCCGAGATCGCACCACTGCACTCCAGCCTGGGAAATGGAGCAAGACTCCATCTCAAAAATAAAAAACAAAAAAATGTCTAAAGACTCCACCAAAAGGCTCCTGGAGCTGATAAATGACTTCAGGAAAGTTTCAGGATACAAAATCAATGTACGAAAATTAGTAGCACTGCTATACACCAATAACATCCAAGTCAAATCAAGAATGTAATCTCATTTACAACAGCAACACACAAAAAAATTAAATACCTAGGAATAAATCTAACCAAGGACGTAAAAGATCACTACAAGGAGAACTACAAAATACTGCTAAAAGAAATCACAGATGACAAAAACAAATGGAAAACATCCCATGTTCAAGGGTCGGAAGAATCAATCATTGTTAAAATTGTCATACTGCCAAAGGAAACCTCCAGATTCAATGCTATTCCTGTTGGTTGCCAAGTGACCAACGTCATTTATCACAGAATTAGAAGAAAAATGATTCTAAAATTCATATGGAACCGAAAACCAGCCTAAATATCCAAAGCAATCCTAAACAAAAAGAACAAAGCTGGAAGCATCACACTGTACTATGGACTTCAAACTATACTATAAGGCTACAGTAGCCAAAACAGGATGGTACTGGTACAAAAAAAGATGCATAGATCAATGAAACAGACTAGAGAACCCAGAAACAAAGTCACACACCTACAGCCATCTGATCTTCAACAAAGTCAATGGAAATCTCTTTTATAAATGATATCTAATACAGAACTGTAATGTGCACATCTTTAATATAAGTTGCTCTGACTGTCACAGTTTTGTAGTTGAAAGATCTTAAAAACATTCCCATCCACTGGACTATCTCAAAAACACTATACACCTCACTTCAATAATGGAAGCTTATGAGCTCCAGCTGTACGGAGAAATCCTTTGAGTCTTTCCTATATTATGCCTTAGTACACAGAAGAAGGAATTTAGAGCAAAACATCTGGCAACGAGTGAAGCGCTTTTCAAATTCAATGCATGAACCAATCGCCCAGGAGTAGAGAGAAGTATTGTTAAAAAGCGCATTCTGATTCAGTAGGTCCGGGATTAAGCCTTAAATTCTGCATTTCTAACAAGCTTCCAGGTGATGCAGATGGTGCTGATTCAAGAACCACCACACATTTGAGTAGCAAGGGTTTGTGTTATATAAAAAGTTTCTGCTCCTTTCTACCAACTTATTCAAATCTCTTCAGGGATAAAGAGTGACAAATTTTATCCATCAGAATTTTTCACAGTTGGTGAGTGGAATTCATTAAATATTATCCACATACATACAGAACACACACACATATTCACACACACTACGAACTCTGTCTTCTGCACCTCCTACATCCTGACGCTGTGCAGGCCCCCACCTCTGCCCCTGCCCTTCTCTCCTGCTTCATGTTCTCAGGTAGTAAAGCCTGTTGGATAGTGAGTGGGTCCCAAAGATTAGATCTGGGGTTCCAAAGATTAGATCTGAGGCAGGTTTTCAATTTAGCCTCAGGTCTAAGATACATTTTCCATTGCACCTTTGCCAGAAAGTTCTATATTTTGAAATTATTGGGAACTATCTTGCCCCTTATTAAAGCAGATACTTTGACCCACATTTGATCACTAGTGCCCTGTGTATATTTTATCTGTCAAATAGAGCACAGAGGAGTGTGAACTTGCTTTTATTTTTTTTAACCAGGTGTGCATATTTTTAAACTGAGATAAATGGTGTTTTTCCTGAACTTCAAGAAAGTCAGGTGATGTTGAAATCTATACAGTGAAAGCTTACTCACCCCTCATTAAACTTGCTACTATACTAAAGGTCGAAAGTAACTGATTTCACTTCCTGTAAACAAGTAGGTCAAGGACATCCTTTTTGTAGTCAATATGCTTAAGAAATATATACTTTGGTGAAAGGACTTTAATTTACTAAATGCTCACTCAAGTGAAAGACACTTTGAAAACCTTTTACAAAGAAAATATTTTTTATAACTAGCTTTGTAAAGAAAGGCTACAATGTAATCATGTATTGCTGATGATAATGCTTCACTAGGTGGGTATTACATTCAACCTATTTCTCAGGAACGGTGAACATGCTTAGGAGAATCTTTATATAGCTCCTACCTAATCATTTTTAAATAACCTATTTATTTTGATAGAATTCTATTCAACCAGAAAAACATAATGTAAAGAGAAAAATATAGCACTCAAAGCATTAATTCATGACACAGTTCTTTAAAATTAATGAGCTGTTAGAATTCATACTCATCTTTCTTCCCTTAATAACAAATCTGTCAAAAAGAATTTACATAACTGTACAATCAAACACAAATTGAAAAACCTAACAGGAATGCTATATTAAAAGGAATAAAATTAGAATAAAATGTAACATTCCTGGAAGAGCATATTTACTAGAATATTCAAAATTCTTTGTAAAAGGTAATGTGATTCACCACAAGGGAATCCTTTAACCTCTCTGGACCTCAGCTTCTTCATTTATAAAAGTAGAAAAATGTTTTTTAAAGTCTGTTATCTCAAAAGCCTATATGATTGTTCTAATTTCACAATTTACTCTCATCTAGGACTGAATTAGCAGAAACTCTGATTGTGCCTTTGTTATGTAGCAAATCCACTGACTTGGCCAGATCTTACAGTATTTCTTTAGGAAATACATCTGCTTTTTATTGCCTTGTAATGACCTAGCAACTGCATGGCTACATGATGTCAAAATAACTGAGAAATTCACAGTTAATTCATTTTTGTGAACAATATTTACTGATTATGCTGAGTGATCACATTTTAGAATCATAAGCTTTAATCTCCAGCGTTTCCCTGGGTGCTCTCCAGCAATCCTATTAGTGCATCCCTAACTCGCCTAGGTGATATATTCATATTCTTTACTCTCCTCTCAAACCTCCAACACCTTCTCCTATTATCCTCACTCTCACATTGGTCTATTACTGAAAACATAGAAGCATTTTGAAAAGAACTTCTATAGACTCCTAGTTCCACATTCCCAATCCACTTGCAACTCTGTCCATGTAATCTCCCTTTCTTACCACTGCTAAAGATAAACACCTCCTGTGTCTATCCAAGGCCAGCTCTCCCATATTTGCACTGCGTTCCATCCCCTCTCAGCAAATTAATCGCCTCATTCCAGAAATTGCATTCCTTCTCCATTACATGGTTAATTTTATCTTCTTTAGATTATTGCCTACAAATTTATTCAGATTATTCCTTATAAACATAATGTATTAACCTTAAAAACAAACAAAAATTCCTTAATCCCTCTCCTCCCTCCAGCTATTGACTTATTCTATTCTCTCTTTTATGGCTAAATCATTCAAAAGCATCTCTCATCCTTTCTGTCTCCACTTCTGTTTTCTCCAATTTTCATTTAAAGATATTCCAGTCAAGTTTTTGTCACCACAATTTCAATGAAGCAGCTTTTGTCAAAGTAATGAATGATCTTCATATTGCTAAGACCACTGCTAAATTCAGTCCTCACCTTATTTAAGAACTAGCATCTGTCAGTGTTGACTAATCCCTTCTTGATGTACTTTCCTTACTTGGCGTCGAGTACAACAAACTCTCCTGGTTTTCCTCCTCACTTCTTGGCTTGTCCCTCACCAAGCATTTGCTGGTTCTTCTTCATAGTTTCCACAATCTCCACAAGTGCATACTCCTCAGAGTTCAGTTCGTGGACCTCTCCTCTTTATTATGTACACCCCTTTGCCAGGTGATCTCACCTAGTTCCACGTGGTAAATGCCCAGCTATATACCGTGGACTTCCAAATCTCTATCTCCAGCCCAGATCTAGCCTGTGAAATCCAGAATCACATATTCTATGGCCTACTCAACATTTTCACTTAGATGTCCAATAGACTTCTCAACCTTACCACATCCCAAAGGAAATACCTGGTTTTCCTCCAAATACTTGCTCATCTCACAATCTCCTTCCCCATCTCAGAAAATGGCAATTCCATCTTTACAGTCCAATCTAAAAACCAGGCATCCTTATGTCCCTTTCTCACACACTTCATATTAATCCTCTAGCAATTCCTTATGACTCTCTCTCCACTGCTACCACCCTGTCAGCTACCATTGCTTTCTCCTGATTACCCTGCTATCAGGGTATTTTCAACACTGATGCCAGAGTGCACCTGTCAAATCAGAAGTCAGATCATGTTGCTCTTCCTTATAAAGCACGCATAACCTTTACTATGTCACACAGATAAAACCCAAAATCCTTACAAATGCCTTCATGATCTAACTTCCCCCATACACATGTTAGGCCTCATCTGCCATTACTCTCCCTCTCAACCACTCTGCTACAACACTGTTCTCCTGGCTCATTCGTCAACAGGCCCAGTCCTCTCCTGCTAAGAGGTCTTTACACTTGATGTTCTCTTTGCCTAAAATATTCTTCCCACAAATTAGCCACCCAAAGATCTCTGCTCAAATGCTATCTTTGCAGAAAGACCTTTTGTGAACATCTTACATAAAATGCAACTACCATTGCACTCCTATTTCTCCTCATCTTACTTTAATTTTCTCCTTGGCATTATCAGACATACAATATATCTATACTCTTTTGGAGTTTCAAACTCTCCAAATACCACTTATCTCCAGTACGTCAGATATAAACTAGTTCTAGTAAACAACTTTCTAACTTGATTAAATATGTAATATAGTTTATTCAGGGTTAAAGTTATTCTCTACTTTGTTCTTGTATTCCTTAAAAACTGAAGAAAGTCAATCCTTCAAATGTATTTAACTGTAAGAGATGGGTCACCGTTTTAAGTGATACAACATAAAGAAAGCAAACTTGATGTGAATAAAAACAGAGAAAGTAAAGTCCCTTAAGATGGAATTTTCAACTTTTTAATATTCAGAGTAATATATATTTCAAGATGAAAATATTGTGATTATTAGATACTCAAATGCATTAGTTTCCATCATACATTTAAAGAAACAAAACCAATTTGTATATTGGGTGGAGATATATATACATATATGACAACCCAAACAAATATAGCTGCTTTTCCGCACTCCTCAAAACTTGAGCTCTTTACAGTGAATATGTGGGAATATTTGGGAATCTTATTGTGGCAATTTAAAAATCTCTGGACTATAAGATGCTTTGATGAAAGTGATATAGACAAGACAAAGAATCTCCCAAAGAAAGTATCCAATTTTATGATACATCTTGAAATTTTTCTACCTAATTAAAGCAGGTACATGATGAGAGCTGTATTCAAATAACTAAAGGGCTGACAGCGGTTGTTGTCTGCACTTAAACTTGATATTCTGCTAAGATCGTTTGTCTTGTTAAAGAAGTATTCTGTGTTTCCGTCCAACTTTAAGATTATTTGTTATTTTCTTCTTTTCTACTTCTGTCTGTTCTGCCTACAGATGTGCTCAAGAATCTCTGAGAGGAAAAAAAAGCAAAAAACAAAACACAATTACTTCCTTGATTATCTTCTTCCTCTCAAGAATTCATCAGTAAACTTCCTAAAACATGTTTCTGATTACATTATTACAACTAATATTATTCACTAACTGTTAATCACATATGGAATGAAATCCAAGATTCTTAGGGTAAACTGTTGCGGCTGACTGTATTTGCCAACCATGGGTATAAGAATACTACATCCCACCAGCTTTCCTTCAATGTGATTTTGCCACTCCATTTGAAAGCAGAGTCAAATTGTTCTCTTCTTGAGTCTGGTCTGGCATTCATGCTTTTCTTGTATCTAATAAAATGCAATGGAGATTCCACAGTCATAACAGTAGCTCCTTTTCCTAAATACCTGTGAGCAACACTCAAGAATCTTCATTCTTACTCATTTTAAATGTAACCAGTTATGCAATCATTCTCCTTCCCTTGAAAGCACTAATGCTGGACTATTACAGGACTAACCATGTCTTCTCTGAAGCAAGAGACAATGAAGGTAGAGATATGACTTTTACAAATAGCTAAAAATAGGGGTTTAAGAAACCCACAAATTTCTGGGCTTGCAGTTCTTAAAGTTGAGAATTGAAGATCTGCTGATCTTGTTGCACATGGGGATTTCAAATGCTTTTATTCTTCCAAGGAACAGTTTAAAAAGAATTTTTCAAGGACTTTATCTTTTTCCCCAAAATTGAAAGAAAAGTTACTAAGTTCCCTGTCATTGTCTGATATTACTATATAAAAGAAAAATGCCTATGAAACTGGACTGTTTTTAACAGCTAGTAGACTAAGGGAAATATAAACTGTTGAAAGTCTGAGAATACACTCAAGACAACTGAAATAAACAAAAATCACATCTCTCCCATAAGACAACAGAATTCTCATAAAGCTAATTAAATCATAAAGCATAATTGTGAAAATGGAATTATTTTAATTAAAAAAAAACAAAACGTTTTACATAGGATTTTAAGTATTCTGCTTTTCAAAACCACTGCCTAACAAAGTCATACAATCATTTAGAGTTTTGCTATCTGTGTCTTTTATTTTATTAGAAATGATAGCAGACGCCAGACCAGGCACGGTAGTTCATGCCCATAATCCCAGCACTTTGGGAGGCTAAGGCTGGAGGATTGCTTGAGCTCAGGAGTTCTAGAGCAGCCTGGGAAGTATAGGGAGACCCTGTCTCTACAAATAATTTTAAAAATTAACCAGGTATGGTGGCACATGCCTGTAGTCTCAGCTACTCAAGAGGCTGAGGCAGGAGGATCGCTTGAGCCCCAGAGGTTGAGGCTGCACTGAGTTGTGATTTCACCACTTCACTTCAGCCTGGGCAACAGAGTGAAATCCTGTCCAAAAAAAAAAAAAAAGAAAAGAAAAGAAAAGAAATGATAGCAGAATACCTGAAACTCATACAACAAATAGCTATCATCAATTCAAATGAAGACAACTGCTTAAACTTCATAATTCAACTTTAAGACAAAACATATATATGTATAGTTCATTTTAATTTTGACTTTTAAATTATTTTTGTGTAGATTTTTCAAAGTTCTGGGAAACAATCATTGATTCTTTTAAACAGTGTAAACTGAAAAGATCATAGCAACAACCACTTGCCTGCTGATACAGGTCAAAGAAGGAAAAGGGAAATGACTGCTCAATTTCCTTCTTTTTAACAAAAGACCTTTCACCTACATAGCTGTTTCTTGGGCCATTGAAAGAGTGCAAACAGAGCATGGAAGGGAAAAAGAGATTCCTCCAGTTAGTATTATGCAGGAAGTCCAAGTGTTTACTTTGCTAACATTAGGGCATAGAAAAACAGCAAGATACCGAGAGAGAAAGGCTTCAGAAATTTTAATTACAGACAAAACTGCCTGATCAAAGTACTGCACAAACCAAACCAAACCAAAACAAAACATATAAGGGGATGCTGTCACTTAATCCCAGAGGAGAAAAATTAAACAGGACAGTCCTTTAACAATGATTGATAAAGATTAATTCTTAATCTGATTTACATTTTAAAACAGTACCATACCGAAAAATTAAAAAAAAAAAAAAAAACTAGACAAACAGACACAATGAGCTTGGTCACTCAGAGAAATTTAGTTTGGAAAGGAAGTCCTAAAGATTTAATTGGCCCAACGTAAAGGAAAACTGAAATTCAAAATGCAATGCCACACACAGAAAACATGTTATTATACATTCCATTGTTCTCAAATAAAATTAGAACTGTCTTAAGGTCTCATTGATTAGATCATGAGAAATCTAGTATTATTTTTTAGGCAAAGGTCATGGGCCCCTCTGGTAGTGCAGACATACGCAGATCAAAAGGGGCATGGCCAGACTTCTACTCCAAGCAAGACTGGGACCACACCACTGGCCTAGGGTAGTCAGGCTGCTACTCCTTCACCTTTACCTTAGAACTGATTGCCCTCAGATTCTGCCCCTCCATCATCTGTTCCACTGCTCATTGCCCAGAACCCTACCAATGATAGTAGTACACAGAATGCTCCAAGGGCAAATCCACTCCTCTGTGCAAGGCTTGACTAGGGGTGCCCCTCACTTGGGCTCTCATGACCAGAACACTTAGTGTCTACTGATTTCCACACCCATACCACCATCTATTTCAGCGGGTCACCCTTTACAGCTTCTTTATACAGTGAAGGGAGGCAATAAGGAATAGAAGACTGTCCAAATGGTCACTGGCCCGATTTCTTATAAACAAGTAAGCCTCTGAGCATCTTCTGGAAGGGTAAAAATAGGAGACCTGAAAATTATCTCAGGCAAATATTTTAATTATTGTCAGTACAAAGCCTAACAAAAACAATACATAAGAAAAAATAAGTAGATGTTTGGCACTCGGTGGCTGGCAAGATGGCCAAATACGAACGGCTCCGGTCTGCAGCTCCCAGGGAGATAAAGGCAGAAGGCAGGTGATTTTTGCATTTCCACCTGAAGTACCTGGCTCATCTCAGTGGGACTGGTTAGAAACTGGGTGCAGCCCACGGAGGGCGAGCTGAAGCAAGATGGGGCATCACCTCACCTGGGAAGCAAAAGGGGTTGGGGAACTCCCTCCCCTAGCCAAGGGAAGCCAGGAGGGACTGTACTGTGAGGAACAGTGCATTCTGGCCCAGATACTACGCTTTTCCCAGAGTCTTTGCAACCCACAGACCAGGAGATTCTTTCAGGTGCCTACATCACCAGGGACCTGGGTTTCAAGCATAAAACTGGGTGGCCGTTTGGGCAGACATTGAGCTAGCTGCAGGAGTTTTTTTTCATACCCCAGTGGTGCCTGGAATGCCACCAAGACAAAACCGTTCACGCCCCTGGAAAGGGGGGCTGAAGCCAGGGAGCCAAGTGGTCTAGCTCAGTGGATCCCATGCCTACAGAGCCCAGCAAGCTAAGATCCAATGGCTTGAAATTCTTGCTGCCAGTACAGCAGTCTGAAGTCGACCTGGAACACTTGAGCTTGGTTGGGGGAGGGGCATCTGCCATTACTGAGGCGTGAGTAGGCGATTTTCCCTTTACAGCGTAAACAAAGCTGCTGGGAAGTCCGAACTGGGTGGAGCCAACTGCAGCGCCACAAAACCACTGTAGCCAGACTGCCTCTCTAAATTCCTCCCCTCTGAGCAGGGCATCTCTGAAAGAAAGGCAGCAGCCCCAGTCAGGGACTTATAGATAAAACTCCTATTTCCCTGGGACAGAGCACCTGGGGGAAGGGGTGGCTGCGGGCGCAGCTTCAGCAGACTTAAACGTTCCTGCCTGCAGCCTCTGAAGAGAGCAGCAGATCTCCCGGCACAGTGCTCAAGCTCTGCTAAGGGACAGATTGCTTCCTCAAGTGAGTCCCCAACCCCCGTTCCCCCTGACTGGGAGACACCTCCCAGCAGGGGTCGACACACACCTCATACAGGGGCACTCTGGCTGGCATCTGGCGGGTGCCCCTCTGGGACGAAGCTTCCAGAAGAAGGAATAGGCAGCAATCTTTGCTGTTCTGCAGCCTCTACTGTTGATACGCAGGCAAACAGGTTCTGGAGTGGACCTCAAGCAAACTCCAGCAGACCTGCAGCAGAGGGGTCTGACTGTTAGAAGGAAAACTAACAAACAGAAAGAAATAGGATCAACATCAACAAAAAGGACGTCCCCACAAAAACCCCAGCAGAAGGTCACCAACATCAAAGACCAAAGGTAGATACATCCACAAAGATAAGGAAAAACCAGCACAAAAACGCTGAAAATTCCAAAAACGAGAACACCTTGTCTCCTCGAAAGAATCACAGCCCCTCGGCAGCAAGGGAACAAAACTGGGTGGTGAATGAGTTTGACGAATTGACAGAAGTAGGCTTCAGAAGGTGGGTAATAACAAACTCCTCCGAGCTAAAGGAGCATGTTCTAACCCAATGCAAGGAAGCTAAGAACCTTGAAAAAAGGTTAGAGGAATTGCTAACTAGAATAACCAGTTTAGAGAAGAACATAAATGACCTGATGGAGCTGAAAAACACAGCATGAGAATTTCATGAGGCATTCACAAGTATCGATAGACAAATCAATCCAGCAGAAGAAAGGATATCAGAGATTGAAGATCAACTTAATGCATCATAATGACAGGATCAGATCACACATAACAATATTAACCTTAAATGTAAACAGGCTAAATGCCCCAATTAAAAGACACAGACCAGCAAATTGGATAAAGAGTCAAGATTCATGGGTGTGCAGTATTCAGGAGACCCATCTCACATGCAAAGACACACAACAGGCTCAAAATAAGGGGATGGAGGAATAATTATCAAGCAAATGGAAAAAAAAAACAGGGGTTGCAATCCTCGTCTCTGATAAAACACTTTGAACCAACAAAGATCAAAAGAGACAAAGAAGGGCATTAAATAATGGTAAAGGGATCAATGCAACAAGAAGAGCTAACTATCCTAAATATATATGCACCCAAAACAGGAGCACCCAGATTCAAAAAGCAAGTTCTTAGAGACCTACAAAGAGACTCAGACTCCCACAAAGTAATAGTGGAAGACTTTAACACCCCACTGTCAATATTAGACAGATCAATGAGACAGAAAATTAACAAGGATATTCAGGACTTGAACTCAGCTCTGGACCAAGCAGACCTAATAGACATCTACAGAACTCTCCACCCCAAATCAACAGAATATACATTCTTCTCAGCACCACATCACACTTATTCTAAAATTGACCAAATAATTGGAAATAAAACACTCCTCAGCAAATGCAAAAGAATGGAAATCATAACAAACAGTCTCTCAGACCACAGTGCAATCAAATTAGAACTCAGGATTAAGAAAATCACTCAAAGCCACACAACTACATGGAAACTGAACAACCTGCTCCTGAAAGACTGCTGGGTAAATAATGAAATTAAGGTAGAAATAAATAAGTTCTTTGAAACCAATGAGAACCAAGACACAACATACCAGAATCTCTAGGACACAGCTAAAGCAGTGTTTAGAGGGAAATTTATAGCAGTAAATGCCCACAGGAGAAAGCGGGAAAGATCTAAAATTGACACCCTAACATCACAATTAAAAGAAGTAGAGAAGCAAGAGCAAACAAATTCAAAAGCTAGCAGAAGATAAGAAATAACTAAGATCAGAGCAGAACTGAAGGAGATGGAGACACAAAAAAACCCTTCAAAAAATCAATGAATCCAGAAGCTGGTTTTTTGAAAAGATTACAAAATAGATAGAATGCTAGCCAGACTAATAAAGAAGAAAAGAGAGAAGAATCAAATAGACACAATAAAAAATGATAAAGGAGATATCCCCACTGATCCCACAAAAATACAAACTTCTATCAGAGAATACTATAAACACCCCTACGCAAATAAACTAGAAAATCTAGAAAAAATGGATAAATTCCTGAACACATACACCCTCTCAATACTAAACCAGGAAGAAGTCAAATCCCTGAATAGACCAATAACAAGTTCTGAAACTGAGGCAGTAATTAATAGCCTACCAACCAAAAAAAGCCCAGGACCAGATGGATTCATAGCCAAATTCTACCAGAAGTACAAAGAGGAGTGGTACCATTACTTTTGAAACTATTCCAAACAATAGAAAAAGAGGGACTCCTCCCTAACTTGTTTTATGAAGCCAGTATCATCCTGATACCAAAACGAGGCAGAGATACAACAAAAAAAGAAAATTTCAGGCCAATATCCCTGATGAACATCGATGCAAAAATCCTCAATAAAATATTGGCAAACTGAATCCAGCAGGACATCAAAAAGCTTATCCACCACAATCAAGTAGGCTTCATCCCTAGGATGCAAGATTGGTTCAACATATGCAAATCAATAAAGTAATCCATTACATAAACAGAACCGAAGACAAAAACCACATGATTATCTCAGTAGATGCAGAAAAGGCCTTCATACCTTTCTGCTTCAACACCCCTTCATGCTAAAAACTCTCAATAAACTAGGTATTGAGGGAACCTATCTCAAAATAATAAGAGCTCTTTATGACAAACCCACAGCCAATATCATACTGAATGGGCAAAAGCTGGAGGCATTGCCTTTGAAAACTGGCACAAGACAAGGATGCCCTCTCTCACCACTCCTATTCAACATAGTATTGGAAGTTCTGGCCAGGGCAATCAGGCAAGAGAAAGAAATAAAGGGTATTCAAAAAAGAAGAGAGAACATCAAATTATCTCTGTTTGCAGATGACATGATTGGATATTTGGAAAACTCCATCATCTCAGCCCAAAATTTCCTTAAGCTGTAAGCAACTTCAGCAGTCTCAGGATACAAAATCAATGTGTGAAAATCACAAGCATTCCTATACACCAATAACAGACAAACAGAGAGCCAAATCTTGAGTGAACTTCCATTCACCAATTGTTACAAAGAGAATTAAATACCTAGGAATACAACTTACAAGGGATGTAAAGGACCTCTTAAAGAAGAATTACAAACTCCTGCTCAAAGAAATAAGAGAGGACACAAACAAATGGAAAAACATCCCATGCTCATGGATAGGAAGAATCAATATCATGAAAATGGCCATACTGCTCAAAGTAATTTATAGATTCAATGCTATCCCCATCAAGCTACCATTGACTTTCTTCAAAGAATTAGAAAAAACTACTTTAAATTTCACATGAAACCAAAAAAGAGCCCATATAGCCAAGACAATCCTAAGCAAAAAGAACAAAGCTGGAGACATCACACTACCTGACTTCAAACTATACTACAAGGCTACAGTAACCAACACAGCATGGTACTGGTACCAAAACAGATATATAGACCAATGGAACACAACAGAGGTCTCAGAAATAACACCACACATCTAGAGCTATCTGATCTTTGACAAACCTCACAAAAACAATCAAAAGGGAAAGGATTCCATATTTAATAAATGGTGTTGGGAAAACTGGCTAGCCATATGCAGAAAATTGAAACTGGACCCCTTCCTTACCGCTTATACAAAAATTAACTCAAGATGGATTAAAGACTTAAATGTAAGACCTAAAAATCATAAAAACTCTAGAAGATAACCTAGGCAATACCATTCAGGACATAGGCATGGGCAAAGACTTCATGACTGAAACACCAAAAGCAATGGCAACAAAAGCCAAAATTGACAAATGGGATCTAATTAAACTAAAGGGCTTCTGCACAGCAAAAGAAACTATCATCAGAGTGAAATGGCAACCTACAGAATGGGAGAAAATTTTTGCAATCTATCCATCTGACAAAGGGCCAATATCCAGAATTTATAAGGAACTTAAACAAATTTACAAGAGAAAACAAACAACTCCATCCAAAAGTGGGTGAAGGATATGAACAGACACTTCTCAAAAATAGACATTTATACAGCCAACAAACATAGGAAAAAAAGCTCAAAATCCCTGGTAATTAGAGAAATGCAAATCAAAACCACAATGAGATACCATCTCGTGCCAGTTAGAATGGTGATCAGTAAAAAATCAGGAAACAACAGATGCTGGAGATGATGTGGAGCAATAGGAATGCTTTTACACTGTTGGTGGGAGTGTAAGTTAGTTCAACCATTGTGGAAGACAGGGTGGCGATTCCTCATGGCTCTAGATCCAGAAATACCATTTGACCCAGCAATGCCATTACTTTGTATATAAAGGATTATAAATCATTCTACTATACATACACATGCACACATATGTTTATTGCAGCACTATTCACAATAGCAAAGACTTGGAACCAACTCAAATGCCCATCAATGATAAACTGGATAAAGAAAATGTGGCACATATACACCATGGAATACTACGCAGCCATAAAAAGGATGAAGTCATGTCCTTTGCAGGGACATGGATGAAGCTGGAAACCATCATTCTCAGCAAACTAACACAGGAACAGAAAACTAAACACTGCATGTTCTCACTCATAAGTGGGAATTGAACAATGAGAACACATGGACACAGGGAGGGGAACATCACACACCGGGGTCTGTTGGTGGTGGGGAGCTAGGAGAGGGATAGCATTAGGGGAAATACCTAATATAGATGACAGGTTGATGGGTGCAGCAAACCACCATGGCACATATATACTTATGTAACAAACCTGCACGTTCTGCACATGTATCCCAGAACTTAAAGTCTAATAAAAAAAGAAAAAATCATCAACTACTTTATCATAAATGATTAAATATTTAAAAGTAGAGTCATGTGACAAATCATGATAGTATCTGTGTCTACATTGTGAATATGTACAGAAATCATAGTTGTTTCTTGAGACAAGGTGTAGGCATGTACCTTGTGAGTGTTAAGTAATTATACTTTTTAAAAACTGCTGAACATTTTACAGTTTACTATCATTTTTTGAAAATCAGTTAAAAATACATGGATAATCAAATACAGATTGCAAATATTCCTGGACATTTTAACAAAATAATATTTAATGAGTTACAAACAAAGTACTGTGTCTACTATTTATCAATTTATATGAGCCATTAGAAATCACATAAGCAGCTGTGGTTCACGAAAAATGCATTTCTATAAATGAGAAGAAAGGTAGTAATTTCAGTGAATAAATGAATAAATCTCATCACCTAAATGTGACGGACTTGCCATGTAATCAGAAAGACAGAATTAGAAAGCATTCCTAAATTGTGGAAGCAGTGATAAAACACTCTTCAAATATATCTTACACAGACTTCTGAAAATACAAAATGCATTAGAGCAGTGCTCTCAAGCCTATATTCTATAGGATACCAGATCCATCAACATTAACAGCAGTGCTGTGAAAATGAGACCCTTAGTCCAGCCAGTTTGGGAAGACTGTAATAAACAGAATTTAAACCGTTTATTTACGGCGAGTCACAGTGGCTCATGCCTATAATTCCAGCACTCTGGGAGGCCAAGGCAGGTGAATCACCTGAGGTCAGGAGTTCGAGACTAGCCTGGACAACATGGCAAAACCCTATCTCTACTAAAAATACCAAAGTTAGCCAGGCATGGTGACGGGTGCCTGTAATCTCAGCTATTCAGGAGGCTGAGGCACAAGAATCACTTGAACCTGGGAGGCAGAGGTTGCAGTGAGTCAAGATAGCGCCACTGCACTCCAGCAGCTTGGGTGACAGAGCGACACTCAGTCTCAAAAAAAAAAAAAAGTTTTACTTACAGTACATCCAAGAATCCAAGAAAATGTAGTATGTCAGGGTTCATTATGAATCACCAAGCAGAGTTAGTTTTTGAAACATTTAAACCAAAGAATTAGACTTTCATAATATCTTGAAAGATTACTATTATACTTAATTAATACCTCTTTGGAAATACTGTGTAACCTTATGGTTTTGTCCAAAGTCCTTAGGAAAAAATATTAAGAATAACTAATTGGGTACTATACACTCCTTAAATTATGTATCAACTTTCCTTAATAGTAACCCGAAGTATATGATAAACTGGTAACCTGTTCAACAGCTGGAACTACTATGATAATCTTCAGTAAACAGTGTTTCAAATCTGGCATTCCTCCTTACTATTATAAACTCCTGCCCTCCATCTACACAAATTCTACACAACTTTCATGACCCAGAACAAGTGTTGCATATACTATACACCTCTTCTCTTTCTCTGAACATCTGTAATTCTAACCTTGTCCTGAACTGTTCAATACAGTAGCCTATAGCCACACATGGCTATTGGTGCTTTTAAATGCATCTTGTCCAAATTAAGATGGTCTGTAAGTGTAAATACACACAGGATTTCAAAGATTTAGTATAAAAATTATAAATGTCTCAATAATTTTATATTATGTTAAATTATAATATTTTAGATATATTAAATTTAATACATTTATTAATAAAATTTCACCTGTTCAACTTTTTAAAACTATGGCTATGAGATAACAAAATCACACATGACTCACATATTTTTATAGAACGGTCTTGGCCTACATTATGCATTTTACTCAATTATATAACATCTTGTGCTAATTCTATAATATCTTTGCTACCTTCTTTTCCTATCGCTACAGCATGTTCTTTAAGAGCAAGTGTCTACAAGCTATATAGAACCCAAAAAAGTTTACGTAATATTCATGCAAACTAAATACGCTGATTTATTGCACCAAGTAAAAATTGAATTATTTATTTTAATTGTAAGCTGGTTCTGAAATGAGAGTTTAATTTGTATATTTGCCCTAGGAATGGTAAGGAACAGCCAAAGCTGTTTCTGCAATTCTATTTGCATGTGAAGCATGCACTCTAAGAATTGGCTTATTGAGGGATTTTTGTCTACTCTCCTTCTCATATTCCTGGACAAGGTTTGGAAGACATTATGGACTCTATTTTGAAAGCTTTCTGGAGTGTCTCTTTGGGATATCTGCATATATGATACCATAAATGTTAAATAAAAAATGCTGCTGCTTTCACCCACATACTGAAAGTCTTGAAGACAGAAAGTATTTCCTATTCATCTCTACATTTATAAAAAGCATCATTATACATAGTACATAGGAGCTATATAAGTACTGACATAATCTATAAAAAACAAAAGTTGACTGTTTTTAAGGATGCTAAGGTAGATTAGTAGGCAATCTATTATGCATATAATATATATATTATGTATATTATTATGTATATAGTAAACTAGTAGGTAATCTTTATAAGGTCTCTTGGTAATATGTTAAACAAAAACCCTTGCCAAGTCAAATTATGTTTATTAATACACTCATCTATCTTTTAGGCTACTGAAAATCCTAACAGCCGTAATCTTATCTGTTTCCTAAGGAATTACCATAACATCATAGCAGTAAGTGCTGAAAGCTCTAGAATGGCCATTGTTCATAAGCAAAGGGGGCTTTGCTGGGTTTTTTTGTATGATTTTCTAAAAAGTTTTTTAGAAATTTTTTTTTAGCTGAAAAAATCCTCTAAATAAGGAAAAATATCTCTTGCAGGTATCAAGATATTTGTGTACCCATTTATTATTCTGGGTTAAAATATTAATTTTGCTCTCTAGGAAAAATAATGTAGTAAGCCATTATTAATTACATAATCCTCAGTAGAATTTAGAGGGCAGTCTCAGAAAGAATTAAATATGAGGCAGGAAGATTCTGCTTACTTTGAGAAAATATTTCAGGTGTGGGATGGTCCAGAGACATGTACTCTGGGAAGGAGATAACACAATATGCCATCATGACTTCAGGTTTTAGGGAACTGGGTGCTACTAATTAGGCTAACAGCCTAATTAGGGTAACAGCAGTCAGAAAAAAAAGTGTGTGAGTGTGTGTGTGTGTGTGTGTGTGTGTCTCCGTGCATGCATGTCAGGGAGTGGAGGGTGCCTCCAGGGTAGGGGATCGAGGAAATCTTAATAATGTAATGGGAAAAATATTGCATTGGAGTAAACACCATAAATTGGAACCTTAACTCTTCCACTTAATTGCTATGCAATATTGGGCAAACTTCTTTAGCGAATCTAGGATTGCTTTTCTGTGAGAAGCAAATATCAAGTTTGTGAGCATTAGCAATATTATATGTAAGGAGATGGGCACATCGACATGCTTCAAAACATAGTAACTATTAAAATTACCATACATGAGTGTGAAAAAAACACAAAATCTATTGTAACCCAAACTCACTAATTTTATAAGTGCCAGGACTTGATGATCCCATGGTTCTGAAGAAGGATTATACCAGATTAATTAAGCACTGATTACCTAAAGTCTCTCTCCATACATATTTTTTTTCTTCAGTCAATTTTACTTTCCTTGAGAAGAGAGGCAAAAGGAGAGAACTGGAAGAGTAAGTTAGGTACAGTTGGGTTTATGTACATTTTTAATTATACAATAATTTGTTTTATTACAGAGTTGGAAAAATTGTTTCATGTTAACAAATCATTACCATAATAGCAATTATATTGACTTTGATTAGATGTTAGATAGTATTTGATGGAAAAACAAAAGGGGTAATGAAATGATTAAATAGGATTTTCAGCAAATATTACCAGAATTTGTACGTGTTCTTCATTTAGAGAAAAAGTAAATAACAAGTAGAGGCCCATTACAGCCTGTAGATCAATTCTGCTATTCTAATATTAATAAAATGTTAAAATATTTATGGGCTTGGCCTATAATATTTTAATTGAGTATTCTGTTACAATGCCCTTTTTAAAAGTATTTTAAGTATAGAAATCTCAGAAGAAGATTCCAAATTACAAATCTGTTTCAAAATCACTATTTGCAAACCTAAAGACTGCTGACCAGCTGGGTACAGCAATGGGTTGGTTTCTTGTTACAAAAGATTGGGATAATCTTCGAGTCTCTGTGTATCAGACGCTTGAAAACGTATAGCAGACAGGTAAGGAGATTAGTAAAAAGATTGACAATTTGTTTTTTCATAAGTGAAAGATGAGTCTGTTGAAAAAAAATTGTTTTAAAGTTGTAGCCAAAACTGATACTTAGCTCAAAGACAGTCACAATAAATGTAAAGATTTGAATAATCTAAAAAGTTTCAAAACATTTATATTAGCATAACTATCCTATTCATGCAAAGCTTTATAGAGATTTCTGAAAACAATTTTTATTGATTCTTCATCATTTTTTTCAAAGAAGGTGCTCTTTTTGGACGGATGGGTTTGCACATTATCATCGAAAGGTCTCTTACAAAATTGATTTGAAATAGTTCTTTTGAAATTTAAAGGTCAGTAAGCATCCATTTTATTGCTGACTATAGACAAAAGTGAATTGAAGTTTTCTGCAAAAGCTGAATCCTTCCAGAGTTGAAATTCACCAAGATGAAGTTCACCTAAAATTTCATGTTCAAGTCTTGATTTGCAACATCAAGGGTCAAAAAGTATTTCACCATGATACAGAAAGTTTAAAAAAAATCTGCTTCTATTCCTGTTCTTACATAGCACCAAACCTAGCACAGCACCAAATACTGTGATATTGTGATATAAGAAATGTATATTTGTTGTCTGCCTCTGGTTCCTGGCAAATAGTTTCTAAAACCCTTGGGATCTACAAGCAGTGGTGTCTTTTTCATGCTGATTAGATGACTAATCAGCATAGCCTGGATAGCCTCAGGATGGCGGAGTATTTGCCAGGGGAACCAGCCATATGATTAGAAAAAGAAAGGAACTTTCATTTCCCACCCACCCACACAACTTCAGGGGAAGGAAGAGGGAACAAAGGTTGAGTCGATCACCAATGGCCAATGATTTAATCAATCATGCCTAGGTAATGAAGACTCCAAATAAACCTAAAAGGGCAGATTTCTATTTTTTAATTTTTAACTTTTAAATTTTTGTTGGTACATAATAGGTGTATATGTTTATGGGGTACATGAGATGTTTTGATACAGGTATGCAATGTGAAATAAGTACAACATGAAGAATGGGGTATCCATCCCTTCAAGCATTTATTCTTTGTGATACTAACAATCTAATTTACTCTTAAACAGTTATTTTCAAGTGTATAATTACTGACTGTGAGCACCCTGTTGTGCCTATAGTCAATAGTATGGCTTAGTCATTCTATTTTTTTTTTTTGTAACCATTAACTGTCCCCACCTCCACCCACCTCCCACTACCCTTCCCAGCCTCTGGTACCCATCCTTCTACTCTCTATCTCCCTGTATTCAATTGTTTTGATTTTTAGTTCCCACAAATAAGTGAGAACATGTGATGTTTGTCTTTCTGTGTCTGGCTTATTTCACCTAACATAATGACCTCCGGTTCCATCCATGTTGTTGCAAATGACAGGATCTCATTCTTTTTATGGCAGAATAGTACTCCACAGTGTATATGTACCACATTTCCTTTATCCATTCATCTGTTGATGGACAGTTAGGTTGTTTCCAAATCTTGTCTGTTGTTAAGAGTGCTGCAACAAACATGAGAGTGCAGTTATCTCTTGGATATACTGCTATCCTTTCTTTGGGGTATATACCCAGTAATGGGATTGCTGAATCATATGGTAGGTCCAGTCTTCCATTTTTTGAGGAACCTCCAAACTGTTCTCCACAGTGGTTGTACTAACTTATATTCCCACCAACAGTATACGAGGGTTCCAAAAAAGATGGATTTCTGAGAGTTTCCAGGTTGCTCAAATTGTGGAGCTACCTGGACTGTGGCACCCCTTCTCCCACACCTTAACCTATCCATCTCTTTAATCTGGCTAGTCATCTGTATCCTTTATAATATCCTTTATAATAAATGGGTAAAAGTAAGCGTAGTGTTTCCCTGAGTTATGTGAGCTGATCTGGCAAATTAATGAAGCCCAAGGAGGTGGTCATGGGAACCCTAATTTATAACCAACTGGTCAGAAGCACAGATCTCAACCTGGGGCTGGCAAGTGGCATCTGATATAGGGGTAGTCTAGTGGAACTGAGACCTTAACCTGTAGGATCTGACACTATCTCAAGGTACATAGTATCACAATTGCATTTTAGGACACCCAGCTGGTGTCCAAAGGAAAATTGATGGCTTGATGTATGGAAAAAACCCACAGATGCATCTGGTTTCCATCTGTTCGGGAGAGTAGCAAAAACACTTGCTTTTCCTATCCCTAATAGTTATATTAGCTCATATTTCACTGTCATTTCTGTAAAATGTTACAGTTATTTCAAAAACTCTAATGCTTCATATACTATTGCTTGAGCAATAGAATGTATAAGACAATGAGCTAGGATTGTGTGTGTGTGTGTGTGTGTGTGTGTGTGTGTGTGTGTATCTGAGCAGGAAAATTATTAGGAAATGCTCTTGAAATCAGTATCTATGGGGAAAGGGAATAAAGAAGGATTAGGCAGAAAGGTGCAGTATCCAGAAGGACTCCAGCTCTGGAGCTGAGAGAGCCTGGGAGAGTTTGCCCAAATTAAAGAAACAAGGCTGGGCCCTTATACTCTTGTGTATTTTGATGTGGGCTGGCCCCTGGGAAGGGGGTATGACACTGGGCAAGGCAGCTGACTTCAACTGAGTGCAACTCCTGGAGATAAGTGAAGGATAAAGGCTGTCAATCAGTATCCCACTATCTGGAAGTCTCGAAAAGGATCTGGACAGTATGTCACAGACTCTAAGTAACAGAAAACCCAACCAACTCTTGCTTAACAAATAGCTAATTTTTTCTCACTTAACATAAGGTCTGCAGTGGAGGATTGCTGGCATTCACATTTGCCCCCTTTATTAGGAGAGAAAAAATCTTTCTCAAAAGCATCCATTAGACTTCCCTTACATTTCATTGACTAGAACTGGAACACACCACCACACCTAGTTGCAAAAAAAAAAAAAAAAAGCTAGGAAAGTGGAAATAGGGTTGTTATCATTTTGTGCCTGGAGCAGTGGACACTGCTACCCTGAACAATATCTGGGTTTTGTTAGCATACGAGAACAAAGGAAAAGATATTAGGAATTCAACTGATGGAATCTGCCACAAAACAGAACTCTAGAAAATTACTTCGTATACTTTCACATGGATATAACTTACTGAAACACTGCCCATATTGCTGGACATTTTGATTGTTTCCAACAGTTTGCTCTTATCCACTGTGTTGAAATAAATATTGCTGCCAGCCCACATCCTCATTGCCTTAGACTAAAATGCCAAACGTAGTTTCTGGGAAGAGAGAATTATCTCTTTGTTGACATGATAATTAATTTTTAACAGATTTTATTTTTTAGAGCAGTTTTAGGTTCACTAAAAAATTGAACAGAGGTTATAGAGATTTCCCATATACCCCCTGCTCCTACACATGCACAGCCTACATTTACACATTGTTATCACCCAGAGTCTGAAATTTCATTAGAGTTCATGCTTGGTGTTGCGTATCCTATGGGTTTGGACAAATTTATAATGACATGTATCCACCATTATAGTATCATACAGAGTAGTTTCACTGCCCTAAAAATACTCTGTACTCACCCATTCAGCCCTTCCTCCCTGGAAATCCCTGGAAACCACTGATCATTTTACTGTCTCCATAGTTTTCCCTTTTTCTGGACTGTCATATAGTTGAAATCATACAGTATGTAGCCTTTCCAGATTAGCTTTTTTCACTTAGTAATATGCATTTAAGTTTACTCCACCCACCACGTCTTTACATGGCTTGATTATTCGTTTTTTAACACTGAATCATTCCATTGTCTGGATGGGTCACACTTAATTTAACCATTCACCTACTAAGGAACATCTTGGTTCCTTCCAAGTTTTGGCAATTATGAAAAAGGCTGCTATAACTATCCACGTACAGGTTTCTGTGTGAATACAAGCTTTCAGTTCCTTTGGATACATTAATTTTTAAGCTTCCCTTTTATTGAAATATGACAGGAATGTCCATAAACTCTTGATTTAATTCATTAATTTATTACTTTAAGGTGATTACACAGGCAATGCAAACTAATTCCTTCATTTTCAACCTTTTTATATCTTACATGAGAACATTTTCTATATTTCTGAAACTCACAGAACTTAGTACACTTCAAAGAAAATATTTTTGTATTTTCTTCAGAGGAGTTACAAGGACTACAGTAAGACTATACTCATTACTTCCTCTTATGCTATTTAAGTGTTTTTCTTTTTAATTTCTTCTTGGTTTAGCTAGTCAGCTCATAAAGCTAGCATGTTTTTTTCAATTTTTGGGAAACAAAGTGTGCTTTCTTTAAACAATCTATCAACTTGGGCTTTCCAGCTATCCACAGGGATTGACAGGTGGTAAATTACTTGGATCAATTAATACCATAAAAATGAGATCAGATATTTGATAATTCAGTAAGTTTTATATTTACATGGCCAAATTTGTATACACACAGTACAAAGTTATTTTCTGATATTCAGACTTTAAATGTTCTAATATAATTAAAGAATCATACGTTTTAAAGCCGGCGAAAATAAAAAACACCATGAAGTCTAAACCTATCGTCACTGAAGTATGGCATATAAGACAGAGTGTACCTATCTGATATATTTTCATAGATAATTACCATTAGTAAAGTTCAGAGTTCATAAATAACAAGAGCTGCCAGTTACTGAGCATGCTTTGTATGATAGATACTATAACAAATGCCCTTCAATCATAATTTTATTTAATCTTCATAACAGCTGTATGGCATAGACAATATTATGCCTACTTTACAGATAAAAAATCAAGGCTTATGTTAAATAAGTTGCACACAATTAAGTTACTAACAAGTAAGTGGGCTGGAAATCTGATCTAGGCTATTTGTGCCAAACTATAACCTTCTAACCATAATATCACTGCCCTAGACTAGTAATCAGGCAGCTCTTGTCTTTCTAAGGCACTCTATTGTGACTGCCTATCAACTGGACCTACAAAGACAAGCCAAATTAATACATCGGCATATTTCAAAAGAACTCAATGAATTTTAGCTGAATGAACAAAGAAATGTTTACTAAATCTACAATTGATACAGCATATTTAAATGACCATCTTGCCCACCAAATATGTTAAATAGAGAATGAAATCAAAGTCCCCGATTTCAAAATTTCTAGTGCTTATTTTTACCTTTAGCTTCCTTGTTCTAGGCACTAGACTAGCAGAATTTATTAAAAGCATCAATAGATATTTTCTTCATCTATGTTTTAACATGTTTTTTCTTTTTTATCAAATGAGGTACATGTTAAGAATACACAGTTGTCTTCCTGCAGTTAAAAGTGTTCTAAGCTTTTTAAGGACCGCTAGCTTAGGTGGAATATTAGTGTTATCATGTAAAAATAATGTTAAGTGGCTTTCTCAGTTTGCATCCAAAGGAGTAAAACTACAAACGAAGTAAAAAAAAACTAGGTAATATGGTGCTCAAGTGAAGTAATAACTTTTAAGAATATGTATCATAATTGTACAGTTTCCCAAGTTGTTTCTATTATTATCTTATTTAATCTATAAAACAACCCAATGTACAGAAAACTGTCTCCAAGATACCCTAACTCTTTTGTATTCATACTTAGCTATTCAATTCCAAATTCAATATCCTTGCCACTCTACTAGGGAATGATCTTCTGGGTACTATAATATGTGAAGTACGACCATAGATTTTTCATTCTCTTAGCAACTCTATATATTTATTGAACATTATGTGCCAGGCACCTGTTATGCACTTGAGGTCTGTGTGTGAACAAGACAAAGTGGTTCTTGCCTCCAGGGTGGCTAAAAGAAGCTGGGTCTCTTATACATGACTCTTAGAATCAGTCTAATGGTTCAAAATTATTTATTCATGGTTACTACACATGCAATTTTAGAATATCAGATTTTACTCTTTCAAAAACAAACTAATCATGAACATTAGAAAATAACATGTTGCTACCACGGATATGTAGGAATTGCTCCTGAGATTCTCAATGGGGTGTCACGGGCATGCTGAGGTGGTAATAGGAATCCTAATAAAATTTATTTTAAGATTCAGTTATATGTGGGGCACAAGCTCTTCTCTGGAAAGGAAAGAAAAATTGTTTTTTGTTCCTGTTTTTAGTTTAGAGATGTAGCATGTCTACATACTTTTGTGACACAAGGGAAAATACTGGTGGCATACTTTATTAAATTGTTCCTACTGCCTTATATTCACACCTGATCCTCTAAACACAACACACAAATTTTTTTACTAACTTCAGTCCTAGCTAATCACCTCCCATTCAAAAGAGGAATTTTACTTTTATCTACTGTATTTCAGCCAATACACTACCGGCAATATAAATAATCTTCATTATTAACGGTTATGGGCCAGGAACGATGCACTAGGTGCTTTACATATTTTTCTTCTATTATTATCCCTATTTGTCATATAAGAAAATAGTCTCAATGAGGGTAAATGTCTTTTACAAGGTCATACAACTACTGCACGGCAATGGTGGCAAATCCAGGACTTTGTGGCTCCAAAGCTGAAATTCTCAACCACTAGTGAAATATTGCTTCTCATAATAAAAATGAACTAAATGTCTACTGAATACATTGCAGAGATGTGCCTTTCATTCTTGTTTCACACTGACATGGTTTGGCTGTGTCCCCACCCAAATCTCATCTTGAATTCCCACGTGTTGTGGGAGGGACCAGGTGGGAGGTGATTGAATCATGGGGCAGGTCTTTCCCATGCTGTTCTCATGATAGTGAGTGAGTTTCACAAGATCTGATGGTTACTGTAAGGGGGAGTTTTCCTGTACAAGCTCTCTTTGCCTGCTGCCATCCACATAACATGTGACTTGCTCCTCCTTGACTTCCACCATGATTCTGAGGCTTCCCCAGCCACGTGGAACCATAAGTCCAATTAAACCTCTTTCCTTTGAAAATTGCCCAGCCTCAGGTATGTCTTTATCAGCAGCGTGAAAACGGACTAATACACACAATCTCTCCATTCTGTAATTTTTATGCCTTTGTAATTAGTATGAAGTCTTTTATATGTTGTTTTTAATAAGTACAGGGTAAAGTGACAGCAACTTTTACATAAGCTAACTCAATGCAATGTCTCTAGTATATAGTAGAAAACTTTCACATTCTAAAAGTCACAGATTAACACATTATACCATACTGTTGGGTATTTTTTAATTACTGCTTTACTTTTATTTGTCTGCACACATCAAGGAAACCGTAGATTTCTTAAAGGCAAGGATTATTGTGAAGAACTGTTCTTGTCTTATGTTTCTACTTTCCATAGGAAACCATTTCTTCTCCTTAGGAGAGGAGACTGTTGGAAAACATAACTATCAGCCCCTCTCACTATCTCCTCACAGCTCCTTCTAATATATCTGAGTATCCAGAACTCAAGATGCTGCAGGGACCCCTGCATAAGTGAGTTAAAGGTTAGTTTCCATGCATGGTACACCCACTTGTCCTCTTTACTGCATCTCACCCACACTACTGGTATAGTGCTGTCTCTCTCCCTAGCCTTTCCACTTCTTGGTAATTTGGACTTGACTTCTGTCTTATGCATAAATTACATGATCTGGACCAACAAAGGGCCAGGCCAGCTTGGCACTAGGAACTGGGGGGCAAAAAACCTCTTTCTGACCATCTATCTCATTCTCCTTATAAACTAGTACGTGTGCTTCACACCAGGTTTTATACCCCCCGCCCCCATACTCAGATTGTTACAATGCAGTTATGAAATGGCCCGAAACACAGGAAGAAAGAAGACTCATCAATTCTTCTGCTAAAAGCAGCATATGTCAATCTCTTCTCTGGGGAGTCCTGTGTTGGGAAGGTTTGCCCAGCCCTTTCTTCCACTTTTTTATAAACCCTACAAGAACCTAATGCATTATGAACAGAAATAATCACTCAATCAAGCTAGTCCAAAGAGAAACAAGAAGTTATAAGGCAAGGTAAAGTTCCTTAAATATTTTTAGATATGATAGTAAATTGTCATTAGATTGTTTTGACTTTTTAAAGAACATAGCATAAACTTTGAAGCTCTTTTCCAATTTGTGTTAGCTATTACATATAAACTTTATATTTCTGGTAATATTTTTATGTCATATGAGCAGAGTTTCAAATTTTCTATTTTCAAGTTGCTGCTGATGATAATAACCATTTTGTTCCAAGTACTAGGAAGAAAACCTTGGTGCCAATTAACAGCTGCACCTAGCATCTTGCCCAAAGAAGTGTTCCTTCCTAATCACATAAAAGAGCTGACTAGGGATGACAAAGTAACCAGATGGCAATTTGGCAAAGGCAACAAATGCAGGCCAGAACTGGCCTTAGGGCAAGTGGAATCCTATCACTATTGTCTGGGAGCAAGTGGCCAAGAATAGCCTGTCTTTTAAAGTTTGTAAATTTATGTTTGTTATCAAGCTCACATACATACAAATATTCACAAATCCATGAAAGCCCCGGTGGTGTTAAAATGTGAGGAGGAATATCTGAGAGCTGAAAATGAAAATGCTTTGTCCTTTAGTGTAAGTAAAAAAGTAGCAAAGATTTATAAGCAATTACATGCATCCTGATGAAATCTCTATTCTGACCTTGAGCAGTTTTTTGTGGATAATTTTACCAGCAAGAAACAACTACTGTGTTGGTTCTTAAAACAACAATGTACAATTCTTTGAGCTTTCTGTACAATGCCTGTCCCAGGACTCAGGACAGAGCAGATTATACTTTTCATCTTGAATGCAAATATGCTTGAAAATGTTCATATTTATTTTTTGGGAGGACTCCTTTCTCTAGTTAGCATCTGACCCAGAGCTGGATGGTTGAATTCATTATTCTAGATGCGCCTGCTAAGTCACATGGCATTTCTGTACTTCAGTTTCTCGACCAACTGTAGTTATCATGCCTCAGAGCCAAATCACAATGCATAAATGTTTAATCCTCTGCAGTCTCATGCCGCTATCAGAATGACTATGCCAGAAAACCTTTTATTGTTCCACAAACAATAACAAAATGCAAGTAGATATTAATTCTATCCCACATCTTCCTTCTCTACTGGTATCTGTAAATATCCTGGGTCTCCAAACTAAACTATATGCTTTACACTTCTTTCTCCTAGTAAACAACAAAACTCATACTATATTGAAAATATGCCTTTCACCTCTTACCACAATATTTAAAGTTAAACAGACACACATAGCTTTTCTGTTAAGAAAATATCAGGGATAAAATTGTAAGAATGCTTAACGAAGAAACTAAACGTTTAAGAGCTCCATATGTTGGCTATTCAACTGCAAAATTAAATAGGTATATGTTTTTGTATATAAGGCAAATACACAGAGAAAGGGAGAAAAAACACAAATTCTGCAGGATATAACAGGATAAGAAAAAAGGAACATTATAAATATTAAACACAACGTTTCTATGGTATATATATGTATATATACATACATATATACACATATCTATATATATACATACATATATACACACATCTATATATACATATATACACTAAACATACTTGCGCACATCCATATGCTCAGTGCACGTCATAAGCCAACTGTCTCAGACTTGGAATTACAGAGCTGCAAGGGGCACTGAGAGGTCATCTGAGGAGATCCTTTCCTTTAGGCAGTTTAATGCTTAAACCATCCAAAGACCTGACTATCTATTCTATATTTAGAGCTCTCTAGGGTTGGGGATTCATTACAGACCACATTGTATTGTACTTGTAATAGACTCACAGGTGCCTTTCTTGACAAAACCATATTTCACAGATCCTTGGTCTGACGGGCTTCTATGAGTACCTTCTAAATACACACTTCCTTCCTTCTTGTGACAACATGGCAGCTAAAGGACTTAAGTTTTACATGAAAACGCAGTCAAAGAGTTCAAAAAATACAGACCTGTACATAAAAATGACCTTAATTTTTGCAACCCTGCTGTCAGCCACAGTATAGCCATCCATTTCTAAAGCCCCTGGGCTAGCCCTAGGCAAAAATATAAAGAAACTACATTTTTTCATATCTACACCCCTCAAGTCCTCTTTATTGTGTGTAGCAAACTTCTCTTGCCATTAGTTACCAATGCTTAATCAGGTTCATCAGATTTTTTTCTATTCCCATAGTAATAGTCTCCTATCCTAATTCTTATTCACTCAGGTCACTTCTCTTTGAAGAGTGTTAATACGAAATATACTAATCCAGGATAAATATGCAAATACGGTTGAAAATGTTCATATTTATTTTTTGGGAGGAGTCCTTTCTCTAATTAGCATCTGACTCAGAGATGGATGGTTTAATTCATTATTCTAGATGCGCCTGCTAAGTCACATGGCATTTCTCAGGATACGATATTAAGAAGGAGCTAATGGAGTAATATTAACATTTCACAAAACTATAGTTTCTAGTTGTACTAAAACTTAGTATGTAAATTTAGTATGTAAAACTTAGTATGTAAGACTTAGTATGTAATTGGTATACATACTAAGAATTCCATGAAAATAATTGGTTTTGATATTTTCACATTTCAGCATTTATTTGGTAATCTTCTAAGTAGTGGCTCTGCAAAATTCAACCCTACTTTCAAACTCTTGGAAGACTTCTTAATATAAGACTACAATGATAGAAGCTAAATTAAAGTCTTATTCACAAAGAATACTGAAAAATATATACTGATAATAAAACAGTGAAGATATGACTGCTACTATATATTTTTTTAAAAAATCCTTTAACTCCACTATCCCAATGTTGAACTTAAATAAAAATAAAATTAAAAGATACCCTAGAGGAATATACATTAGTGCCCATACCTCATAACCCAAGCAGGAATGTGAAGTTGGTGGTATGGGATGAGCAATGGAGAAGAGTGGAAAGTGGGAAGAATAAGTAACAGAATTTAAAGAATTGTTTAAACACGTTTCTTTTGCCAAGAAATACTACTACTTAACTGCTTCAAAAAAGTAAACCAATCTAAAAGGAGGCAATGAATATACGTGGTAGGAAATTGAAAAGCTTTCTTTCAGCCATGGTTTTCAGTCTCAAGAGCACAAAGAGCTGAATTTTAGCCAATTTTCTGACTGATTTTTTTGTTGTTGATGAGCTTGCTTTTTCTTCTGCAATTGTTTCTAATGTCTTCCAAAAAGAAAGAACGAAATTAACTCTTTTATTTGAAATTGTGTATCACATGATCAGTAATTACAGATACAAAGCCTTTTCATCTTTAAAAATATCACCAGTCCTTCAAGACACTATATTCATCTGTGGTGTTTACTCATATTTATCATTCTCTCCCTCAAAGCAAAGTGAGACAGAATAAGAGGAACCAAAGTATTATAAATGACATTTTTTAAAATAGCAAATAGATGTTATAAATAGAATGTCATTTCCAGTGCAGATTTCTTACAAATGTCTTAAGCCAAGTTTAGAAAGCATTCTTCGCTGTGGCTCAAAAAAACCCTAAAATTTTAATTGTAGCTTCCACAGCAGCCAATTAGAGAATGTCAGGGTTCGATGGTGTGCCAGGATATGTTTATGAGTGTTTAGTGGATACAGGATTGAGTTTGTGTGTGTGTGTGAGTGAAATCCGATAAGGGAGGTAATTACCATCTACCACAAGGTATGATTTCAACGGTGGCCAAAAAAAAAAAAAATAGCTACTGTATTTTATCAAATCTACGTCATTGATTTTAAGACATATGATTACTTTATGCATCACTAAGAATGAAATAAAAAATGCCTCCAATCTATGATGCAGTGTTTTTTAATCACACCAATTTTAAGAATGCATTCTTGTTCTCAGAGATGTTAAAATGTGAAAAAAAAAAATCTAACATGGTATTTCTCCTAAGTGATTTGTCAACAGGTTTTGGATACTCACAGAGTCATGTCTTTAAATAAGGTTAGGATTCTAAAAAGCCCTTTTAAAATGCAAACATTTTACCCAGGAGGTGCAGCACATTAAGCCATTAACAGTCATTAAGATGCATTAATCTATTAGCAGTCATTAAAACTGTAAAGAATATTAATTTATCAGATTATCACAGCAAAGATGAAAGGGAAAAACGACGCAGAAAAAGATACCAAGAAAGGGTAGATGCTCAACTTGTACACTTTATTAGGGTGCAACACAAAAGAGGCCTTGGTTACACTACACCATGGCGGGGAAAAACCAGGAAATCACAGGCAGCAAAATGACACAAAGCACAGAGAAAGAGAGGAGCAAAAAACAACCAAAAACTAGAAAAGGAAAAAGGTAAACTTTATAGTTTTTACCTATATTCTAACCTAAAGACAAATTAGAGATTCATAGGCTAAAGGAGGTACCTGTTAAGAAATCACATTTCTATTAAGGCCTCAAGGAATATTTAAAATGGGGATTTCCTAATGATAGTTGTAAGTATACATTTTGTTATACAATATCATTATATTGGTAAATGATAAGTACTTTGTTCTCTGTACTGAGAAGCAGTTTACTCATGTATGGTTTCTAATTCATATGTTATGATCAGTGACACCTTTTCTCTCTTTAAGGCTTCAGACAGACACTGATGTAGATGAAAATGAATCACAGTATTTGCTTTTGATACTAAGAGCAGGGTTCAAAAAGTCACCCAGGGTCAAACATCTTAGGTTTTATAAACAGCTGTGTCACTGATTTCCTGCAAGACCTATTGAAATGATTTAACCTTATCCCACAGGAGTATAAGAACCTGACACATATCTCTTGAGGGTAGCAGTAAGCACTTTTATTTTATGAGAGAAGGGACACATAAAAATATGTAATGTGCCTGGGACCTAGAGCAAGTCTCTTAACTCTTTGGCTGCCTCATATCTAAAGTAGAACTGCCCAAAGACAGCATCCTAACCAGATTATTCCTTGGTGATCAAGATCCAAGATTTATTGTTCTGTTCCACTCCTAGACAATGCAAGATAGTTGAGAGCTGTTGAATACATTATTCCCTGAAAGTAGGCAATTTTGTAACTCAACATGAAAATGCTTAATTGTGAGGAACCTAATGTGGCACAATATGAATTACAATTCAATTCAGTGAACGCACTGAACACCTGCCATCAAAAAAGTACCATGTTATCTGTGTTAGACTGGTCTCTAATGAGGGATGTAGTAATCCTTTGTGAAAACAAAATATCTTCCATTGATAATAATGCCTCACTTCCTTGAAATTGTTGTAGAAAGCACGGATAAATATTTTAAATTTAATTACATATTCAATTGTCAAAATCATTTCATTGTAGACATTTTCAGTAGAGAGATATATATACTGTATTCAAGTATAATCCATTAAACAAGACTAATACTTTGCTTGAGGACTGGGGACATTATTCAACTCCATCCCTCTTGTCTTTCAGAATGGAAGGGCATACAGAAAACAGTGGCATATGTTTTATGTCAGCACTTCCTCCTTATTACTTTATTATCAGCACTGGTACCTTCTTTAGGGCTCAAATGAGATGCTTTCCCTAATCACAAGGCAGACTTACTCCTCTGTTCATCACGTATCCATATTGTACATTTGACTTCTTTTTCAAAGATCAATATTGAAAATCAACATTTAAAAATTATTCATTTAATCATGTTTCTCATGTCTGCCTTTCAAGTACTCAACTAGGGAGGAGGCCACGTTCATTCTTTTACCTCCCATGAGTGATGACAACTTTTATCTCTATGATAGTAGGCTGCCAGAGAAACAAATCAGTCAATAATATGTAGGAGGTCCTCAGAAGGCATCTGTTGAATGAATGCAGGTTGAAATAAAGGTCCAGGGAAATAAAAAGCAGTTTCTCCTCACCAAAGATTGTAGATCCCTAATCCGCACATATTGTGAAGGTGTGAATGTACCTTCTCATGCTCTCTTCAGGTCATTCCTTCACTCAATACTGCTGACTCTCAGATACAACAGCGAGTGACACTGATGGGAATACTGTCCTCACATGGGCTAGAGACGGATGGTGATTATCCTCACTCCTATTCCCTAGGTCAAGGTAATCCAAATTCTTGTCAAAACCCTAAGGAATATGGAAGTTTTGGCACAGAGGCAGGAATTGTTGCTTTCTTTTGTATCCAACTATGTAGAAAATCTAGAACTGCAGCAGTCACTGTCATTTCAGGCTGGCAGGTAAAGCACACTATTCCTTTAGGTATGGAAAGTTGCATTTCCTGTTCTCCCCTCTCTGCCCTCACATTGCCTCCACTAAGATCATCACCATATTGTCATTCCTTGTTTCAGAGTTCACACTTCTCACCCCAGGAGTCCAGAAACTATGCCAAGTGTTTCACACCATCTGCAGGCTGAACAAACACTTTACCTGGTTAAGTTCAGAACAACTGCACCAAGTTTTCACTTTTCTAGCAATTAATTTGAGTTGTATGTTTAAAATGTAGCATGCTCTCATTTTTATTCGATTAATAAAACCTTTCAATAAAATACTGCTACATGTTCAGTCTGTTGCACTGTCTCTTCAAAATATCATTTGTCTGAGGTTCTACTATCAGCTTCCCTACCCTCCATGCTCCAGCAATATTTTTTAATGGACACCTAGGTACAACTCTCTAAAGAAAAATTTTAAGAAGTCAGTCAGATCTTGAGCCATCCCCACCGAACATTTTGGTATCACTTAGAAACTTACTCTTTGGTACAAATCTTTCTGCCAACACCCAACAGGGGCTGCTGACAGATCAAGATGCTATGGGATTGGCCAGTACTGTGTTTTGCTTCAAATGAGAGCCTTCTTGTCTATTTCTTTTTACCTCAGTATTGTGTTGTCTACTCTGTAACATGACAATCAACTAATGTAATAATAAACTAGGCACATACTTGTCACTTTCTAGCCATGGCTAAATGTCTTACAGGTTTCAAGACATATATTCACAATTTAACAGAATCTCCTCCCTTAGGTGCTATTTCTAGACTAGTGCTGGATACTTCAAGCACACAGCAGTCACTGGGGAGATATTTCCATTTTGATATGCTTTATGCTATTTCTCATAATACTGTTTTCTCTTTGTAGAGGGGGGCACAAGCAACATACATCTAAAATTTTATGGTATTATTTATTTATTTGTCCACCTTTAGCTGACAACTTATTGTATACATAAAATCTAAATGAAACTTCTCAAATTAACAAATAATTACTCTAAAAAGGAAGTTCACTCAAATATTTGGGAAAATATCCTTCAAATATATTTTCTGCAGTGAACTGAAATTGTCCTTAACACTGCCAGATTGTGACAATAGAAAGAATTTAATTTACAATGATTACTAGTGTTGTCTGTACAACTGCCTTTGAGGTAAAAAATCTAGTCAGAGAAAAAGCTCAAGTCAGACTATAGCTGAGTGAGTACCTTTTCAGAGTTATTATAACATAGTTCATTGTTCATTATTTGTTCCACTATCACATGCATTCTTGCACGAGTGTGTGTGTGCATGCATGTGTGTGTGCACTGTGGGAGAGCAGCACTAATAGCCCTTGGTAGGGAAAGTAAGCAATATCAAAAGGACTCCACCCAGAGGTAACTTCACTAAGTTGTTATGATTCCAATCTCATCTGCCAATCTCCCCACCCTTCTCCTTTTATAAAATGCAAATAAACCATTATAGACTTTGTACCTAAACCTTTATCAGGTTTCACTGGTAGTAAGAAATTAGTTATTACCCCTGCAAGATGGTTAAAACCGGATACAGGGTTGTGTGTGTGTGTGTTTGGAGGTCATAGGGTGATAGGAATTATATGAATGGGAGGAAAGCTAACAAGGGAATTAAGACAAATTTCATCTACTCTGTAATTTCGTTTATAAAGAATAATGAATATTTTACTCAGCATCATCTTTACATGGCATCATTTAAATATTTCCTCAAGGTCTACCAATTTTTCAGAAGTTTTCTATCTCAGAATAATTACAGAAAAATCATAATTTATGTTTCTCCTTATACCATTATACCAATTGAGAAAATTGAGGAGATAAAACTGAGATAAAAGCGAAAATAAAAAATATTTTTGTGTGTAATTACAAATGGATGTCCTTCATTTCAAAAACAATTTAAAATCTAATATAATTTAATTAAATATAATTTTATTAAAGCAAATATCAGTAAAAAAATAAAGGTAATACCCTTTATTAAACCATTTTTTAAACTGTTCTTCCATTCAAGTGTCAGAGACAAATGCAATTTTCCTTCTGGATAAAGGTATTAGTTAGGTGTACATTTCATCAAAGTGTTAGGTGTAATATTTACTTTTTCAAAAGTCAATCTTTCCTCTGAGCTTCTATTGTTTCCTTAAATTTTCCTTTCCAAAATAGAGGGGAACTACTTTTACTAAAAATTATTCAATGATACAAAATTATCTGCAATTGCCTAAATAAGAAAAGCTTTAATAATTAGTCAATTCTTTTCCTGAAAAATTAGCCTCAGACATTGTGGCTGTTACCATTATCCACATGTAACTCTCTGATAATATAACAACATATCCTGTAATGCCTCCTTCACCTCTGAATAAAGCAAATTGACTATAATATCTAGAGAGACATCGGTAAAGAATAACACAAAGACTGGTCCTACTGCTTCTGGGCTAACAACAATGAAAAACAATAATTGCTCCGATTGAACCAATTTTGCTTCCTAGAAAATTCCATTCATCATAATCATACATAACCTAATTTCTATTTTTTAGGTCAAATAAAATGAGTCAAATCAAAAACAACTGTATTCTAGTGTTTCAAAACCATAACTCTTATTTTCCAAAGTATAAGAAGTCATATTTCATAATAATTAGACAAAAGCAATTCAATTTCACCCTAAATTTAAGAAAAAATACAAAGTTAAAAATAATTTATTTGTAGTACATAATTAAAGTTATCTTTAGGGTTTTTTCCAACATTAATATAAAAACCTTTTTCTCAAAAACATCTGAGCATCAAGTCATTCTTCTTTTCCTCCACACAAATTAACTGTGCCCACAGCCTCTACGTACAACTAACCAGTTATTGCCTTTATGACCTCTTACTATATCCCAAATCCTATGACCCAAACCATCCTCCATTTTTTCTAAATCCAACCCTTAGATGTTTACCAAATGACTTCTTTTACGGGCTGTGGCTGTCTCTCACTCTCAGAGGACTGGGCAAAGTAGAGAAAGACAGATAAAGGCACCTCAGTCAGCTGACTCACCAGCTGAGTGTCTGCTCTACCAGCCCAGAATATTTCTTTTGTCAGTAAATCTAGAAGCTACCACTGGGTCTGCCAATTCACATCTTGTTCAGGCTGGCAATTACTGGGAAATTTAATTTTTTAATCAAAAAGTTGTTCTTTGAAGTTTCAATCAGGGAAAATAAAATTGAGGAGCCTCTTGGAACCATGGAAAATGCATATTAACGACCCCTGCAACTGTTCCTCTGTCTCACTATTTTGCTTTTTCTTTTACTTTTTCTCCTGTTTCTTTCTTAAATATTATTTTTACCCCTTTCCTTCCATTGTTCTCTCTTGAGATGGGTTGCAAATGGGAAGTAAAAGCAAAAAGGGAGATGAGAAATACTGATGCCTTTTTGTCTGGCTTACTTCCATTCGCATGTCAAGTCCATCCATGTTGTAGCATGTACCAAAAGTTCATTACTTTTGCATTAACTTTTGTATATCATATTGTGAAAATTGTTCCCTTGACAACAAAACTGACATTTTATATGAATTACAATTACTATGACCACTAGCTGATTATTATCAAATGCTTACTTTGTACAAGGAAATTCCTTTTTTTTCTTCCAATTTCTATTTTAGTTGCAGGGGGTACACGCACAGGTTTGCTCCATGGGTAAATTGTGTGTGCCACTGGTTTGGTGTACAGATCATTTTGTAACCCAAGTAATGGGCACAGTACCCAAACAGGTAGTTTTTCTATTGCACCAGGAAGTTTTCTAAATGTTTTGAATGTATCAACTCATTTGACCTTCACAACAACATATGAAGTAAAGATAACTGTTATGCTCATTTTATATATATATATATATAAAGAAATTGAGACAGAAAGAGTCTAAATAACTTGCATAAGCATATCTAGCTAGTAAACAGTAGAGCAATTATTCAAACTCGTATAGTCTAGTACTCAACCTATAGTCTTAGCAACAACATGCCTTTTACATTATGATGCTCATTTTGAAGTGTTATTTGTTGTCGAAGCCATGAAATATTTACTGAATATCTATATACAGGTATTCCCTGTCTCAGTTTTTCAAGCCTTAACAGAAGTGATACTTATTCATAAGATGGTGAGAGGGTAGATGACTGGGAGAATATGCTAACTCTGTGATTCAAAATAGGATTTTTAAGAAGGTGGCTCATCCACAATAATGAAGTCACAGAGGGAAGAGTTTTAGACAGGAGATAAACAAATTTTTTTTTTTTGAGACAGAGTCTTGCTCTGTCACCCAGGCTGGAGTGCAGTGGTAAAATCTTAGCTCACTACAACCTCTGCTTCCCAGGTTCAAGCGATTCTCCTGCCTCAGCCTCCCGAGTAGCTGGGACCATGGGTGCCCGCCACCAGGCCTGGCTGATTTTTGTATTTTTGGTAGAGACGTGGTTTCACCATGTTGGCCAGTCTGGTCTCGAACTCCTGACCTCTAGCACCCCACGCACCTTGGCATCCCAAAGTGCTGGGATTATGGGCGTGAGGCACCGCACCTGGCCATCAATTATCTCTTTACTCTTAATTTCAAGAGTTGCTTTATGATACTTCAGAAAGTTTGTTCCAACCCTAAAAAACTGTCTGCAGTTAGAAGTCTTAAAAAATGCCTAAAAATTATCTTTAGTTATCGTTTCTCCACTAAACATAACAAAAGCTAAATATAATTTATATATATATATATAAAACTACATAAGCAATACCTACATCAAACTCCAACAACTTCCCTGTTTTACAAAATCAAATATGTTTATAGGAAAAAGGTTTATAGCCATAAGAAAATTTAGTCTATTTTTTAGTCTTTGTCTTTTCTGTCCTATCATACATTAGGAGTGCTTCAACTTTCCTTACTTATTGCTTATTCATTTTAGATATGTCCTATATTTTTTAAAGAGGCCATAGGCACAAAACCATGAAAGTTCCAAATCCGCATAGAAACAAAACCATGAAAGGTTCTTAAGTATGTTTGTAATTACACCAGCTAGAAATGGTACAGTTTAATTGAGTAAAGGGAAATTACGTTAAGCATTCAGGAACTACTTTCTAATAAAAACATCAGATTGTGTAAAAACAAGTTAAAGTAAGTTACTGGACATCCACAACTAGAACCACTCAAGGAAATTGTTAAAATATTTTTAGTGATGGCTCACGCCTGTAATCCCAAGGCTTTGGGAGGCCAAATTGAGAGGATCTCTTGAGGCCAGAAGTTTGAGACCAGCCTGGGCAAAACAGCAAGACCCTCTCTGCACAAAATTTATTTTCAAATTAGCTGGGCATGGTGGTGCACAACTATAATCATATAGCTACTCTAGAGACTGAGGCAGGAGGATCCCAGGAGTTTGAGGTGAGCTAGGATTATACCACTGCACTTCAGCCTAGGCTACAGAGAGTGAGACCCTGTCTCTAAAAAATAAATTAAAAAAAAATTATACCTCGGAAAATATCTTGCACATGTTGGAGACATGAGGACATGCAGTTAGATAACTCTCCATTCCTGCCATATTACCCATGTATTCCACATCCTATCCTTAGGTTATCTCTGGGCTATATCCATTTTCTTCTTTAATTTTACATTTTCATTCTTAAACACACAATATCAAGAGCTTTCACTCAATTATTTTCTTCGACCAAAGAAAACTGATTTTACTTGATCTAATTGTTCCTCCAGTGTCCCAGAGTACTATTTTATTTACAATATAAAGCAACAGCTATATAAAACTAACTAGAGTCACTTCTTACACCAGCATCACCAGAAGTCTGATGATCTCCAGAAACCAAAAAACAATCTCCCTGAGGATGTACGGTGTGTGTTTTTGTGCATATATGTATGTGTAAGTTTCTCCTTTAGGATAAATGGTGAAAAAACTCACCTTGGACATTCAATGTTTATTTAGCCACTTCCAAAGATTAATATTTATTCATCTACCAAAACAATTCCACATTTGGGGAGCATATCATATAGAATTTTATTGAAAAATATGAACATGCTTTATATGTCCATAATCTAATCACCACAAACTTCTCTCCTTAGGAGCAAAATGATCAGTTCATGAGCCTTGAAAGAATTACAATTATCTTTCAAGAATGTACTATTGTTCCCTTACTATTGCTGTCATTTCAAAAGTCCAGCATATTCATGTGGTATGGTTTATCATCTCCCCACCTGCTTTTCTCATATATCGAATTCTAATGAATTATTCCTTATAGGACAACCAGCACGCTCATTAACACTTATTTATATTCAATTTTCCCTAGTAAGGGCACATAATAATATAATAAATGTCACATTTGGAACTTCGAGTTTTCCAGCAAAGCCTTCACAACTTCAAACAAAAATTAACATCAAATATTTGATCTTTCAAAAAAAAAACCAATATAAAAGTACGTGGTTAAAATACTGCCCTAAAAATGGGAGAGAGTAACAGAAATAGAAAAAAAAAATTATATCAGGGACAAATTGCTTCCATTTACCAAAACTGTTTAATTTTTCCCTGTTACTGTATTTTTACTATAATTTCAATAAACTTCATTTTAAAGCCAAAAGCAACCATGAAATTCCAACTCTGAAAAATCCTAGGAATACTTTGTTTATGCTCTAAATTCATTTGATTATATTAATTTGCTGCAGTTTAGGCTTGAGCACACTACAACAATTTTTACTTTCAAAGTAAACTAATGCATTCCAAAAATTTTAATAGCTCCAGATTTCCATTTAGGCAATCAATGCAATGCCTAGGCTGTGTATCCCTTATCCAAAATGCTTGAGACCAGAAATGTTTTGGATTTCGGATTTTTGAATACTTCCAATATACTTTCTGGTTGAGCATCTGAAAATCCAAAATCTGAAATACTTCTCTGAGTATCATGTGGGCACTCAAAATTTTGGATTTTGGAGCACTTTGGATTTCAGATTAGGGACATTCAACCTGTATTTGCCAGGCTTACTCTGAACATGTAAATAAAGCAGGCGCCAAACAACCAGAGCTGTGCATCGTGCTTCAAACAGAACATATTTTGTCACTTGCTATCAGATGCTGCTTAAATGGTTTAGGCATTTTGTATATACGGAAAATGCATATGAAAGAGCTAGTCTTGTGAAGAAAAGCAGTAGTAACTCCCTTGATTCTAGGCTTACAAATGCAATGATGAATTTAGCCTCCAACATCAGAGTGATTTTTTCTGGGGCAGTGGGTGATGACTTGAGGAGGTTCATGCAAAAAGAAACATAAGAAAAATTCTAAAATGGATGAATTTCAGTGACTACTTTGATAAGACCTACAAGGTATTCAGAAGGTCAGTCTCTAAGTGTACGCCATCAATAGTATTCCCCACATACTGACTCCTCAAACAGGGGCAACCCACCCCTAATTGGAGACCTGAAGATGAAGCGGAAAGCATAGTCCATTTATCCTATGGTAAAACTGCTTTGTCTAAGGAATCTTTCAAATAAAAAGAGAAATCAGTAGTTTTTGTTGCCATTGCTGCTACAACTGGCATTTTCACATAGATTGAAAAGATCAGCTGTCAGAGATCCACATCTTCATTCCCTTTATAAACTGTTTTTTCCTGTCTTGCCCTGCAACTACATGAAAATACCACTTATTCTAAAATGAACTGCACTTTGATAGTTGCGTACATCATGCCTTTCATATTCAGAGATAATGTTCATGATCTTGTCATCATCCATGTGTCCTGGATGCACAGTTTGTCTGAAAATAATCATGGTAAATTTTACAAGAGGGCATTTTTTAATATGCTGCTGGTAAAGTCTGTCACTTTAGCTCTGATTCATTGCTTCAAGGACCAATACAACTTTGCAACTCCTCTGCTCATGTTTTGCTCATAGTGTAATGCTAACTCATGTACCAACAGCAGGTTGTTCTAATGTGAAATAGGGGAATATGACTTGCAACAGCCTAACTAATCTGTACCCAGAGAATAACACAGATGTCTAAACTACATATTGATTTATTATACTCTTCAGAATTTCCTGGTTTCCTCTAAAACACAAAAGGAAAAATGCAGGCCTCCTAGAAGGTCCCTCCTGAATTTAAGGTCTCCAAAATGCTCCTCATTCTGAAGTTTTAAAATGTCAAAATTTTGGACCTATCACACTATCAATAATACTTGGAATGGTTCTGGGAATCTTCAGAGTTTCTGGATATCGACAGGTGGTCCAAAAGTAAGACAACTCTCTTATGGGAAAAAAAAAAGTATCAGTATCAGACCAAATTTGCTCTCCAAAAATATCCCTCATAGGAAATCAGCAACCTCAACAGGGGATTCTTTTCTCTGTGCACTTTGTTAGAAGGCCTCTTAATAAGTGGGTATGTTCAATACTGTTTCCAGTAGAGACCTATTCACTATGTTTATTTCAGAAAACAACATCTCATTGACAAGCCATGGTCTGTCCTTTCATTCCTCCTCTTCTCCAGGCCTTCTCTGCGGAAGCTGCAAAAACCGTATCCTGTGTCTAAAGCTCTTCTACAAATTAGCCTGTCTGATACTATGTTGACTAATTGTTTTCAACGTTTATAACTCTTTTTCCTGAATTCACTTGACCCGAGTGCTTCTGAAGACTGTTTGGTGCTGTCTGCTCTTCTGACATCAAGCTCCTTCACACAGAGCTTGCCACTCATCTATTCTGACTGTTAAGCATCCTTACTCCACAGATACTGCCAAGACGTCTTAACCTGTCATTTAAAAGTTCCCAACTATCATGCCCTCTTGTCCACCCCTTTCCAAAACTTGAGATCACTCTATTTAAGATCACAGCTTTTTCATTTTATGAAAATCCTACAATTTTTCCCCTTGGTGACTCTATTGATACCATACCCACCTCCATTCATCTTACGTCAACCTATCTAAATGTTTACTGTTAAGCTCTAATATATCTCCCATTTTGTTTATATACATTTTCTTAACTGAACATGATTCCTAATTCTCTATTTCTCTCTCACACTCTTTAGAGTAGCTACTGCACTTACTATATCTATCCTTCACTTCGCAAGTATCATTCACTCATATTCATTTTTAAATTCTTGACAGATAACTGACCTACAATAAGCTGTACTTTTAAAAACTGTAAATGGTAACTGATAAGATTTTACATATACAGGTTGAGAATGCGTTATCCAAAATATTTGGGATAAAAGGTATTTTGGATTTTGGAATATTTCAGATTTTTTAATATTTGCATTATACTTCCTGGTATAATCCAAAAATCCAAAATTGAAAATGTGCCAATAACCTTTTATTGTGTGCCAGATCGGCGCTCAAAAAGTTTTGGATTTTGGAGTATTTCTGATTCTGGATTATTGGATTAAGGATAGCCAACCTGTATATGCACCTGTGAAAACATCACCACAATCAAGAAAATGAACATACCTATCAACTCTAAAGGTTTCTAAATTCTTTATTTAATTTCTCCTTCCCATCTTTTCCGGCCAGCGTACATCTTACCCCTTCTTCATGGAACCACTGATTGGCTTTCTATCATCATAAGTTAGTTTCATTTTCTAGAATTGTATAAAAATTAAATACATTATGAAGTAATTTCATCTAGCCCCTTTCACTCAGCATAACTAGTTTGACATTCACCCATGTTGTAGCCTGTATCAGTGGCTCATTTCCTTATATCGTTTAGTATTATTCCATTGTGGACATACCACAGTTTATTTACCCATCCACCTGTTGATGGGCACTCGGTTTGTTCCCAGTTTCTGGCTCTTACAAATAAAACTGCTATGAATACGAATGTCTGAGTCTTTGGATAAATACATGCTTTCACTTATCTTGGGTAAATACCTGTGTTTGGAATAGCTAGGTCATAGGTAGAAGGTACATGTCTGGCTTTTTAAGAACATGAAAAGTTGCATTCCAAAGTGCTTGCACCATTTTACATTCCCACCAGCAGTGTATGAGGGTTCCAGTTGCTCCATTCTCGACACTTGATACAATCAATCTTTTTAACTGTAACTTCTCTAATAGGTTTGCCACTTGTGGGAACAGGTACTATTTCTAGCCCTGTGTGAGTCACTTGTCACCTCTACTCATTTTAGAAATTTCTTTTTCAGGCCTCAGGTAGTTTCCTCACATACATATGCTACTTAGTATTCAGCAGAATACCTAAAGGGGATCCTCTGCACACGTCAGCATTCTTCGAGTGCAGCTCTTCCTTCCTCGGTATTCTGTATTGCAATTTCTTGCTGCTGTAGTCTTCCCAAACTCTCAGCTCTGTCTCCTCATTACAGAGAATCCACCAGGGTTCACCTGAGTTTCCCTCTGTGCATTGAGACATAGAAACTCTCAAGGCACTAACCTGAGAAAATCATAAGGCTTACTTCATTTATTCTCCAATTTTTATGATCCATTGTTCTTTGTTGGCTGATTCCAGTGTTCCAGTGCCTTAAAAATTAGAGCTTTATATATTTTGTTCATTTTTTGCTTTTTACAGTGGAAGGTCAGATCTGATCCCTGTTACTCCATCAAATAAATGGCATTTGCTTATATTTTTAATTATAAACTTTTTGTATGCTTTACACTTTAAACTAGTTGTAAACTCCTGGTATATACAGATTTTTCCTGTTATATTTATATTCCTTGTACTTCAGAGTTTTTGACTTTTTAGGCATCTCAGATCATAATCCTTCTAATAATAATTCCTTATTAGAAGGCATTCTCTGTACCCACCTCTTCTTGTCTTCTTACTCAAAATTAAAGTGATTTTATGTATTTAACAAACCTATCAGTTTCTCTGACCAAGGGACATAGTTTAATCATGTAGGTAGATTGTTTCTGACTTGGATAAGAAGAAAATAAATCCTACAAAATAGGCTGAGAATTCTCAGGAAGTACTGAAATGGTACAGGTACAATTTAAAAAATATAAACTAAGTCATCTCCATGGTAAGGCTGAGTTAATCAGATGTGATGTCTGCCAGGCTATAATTATACAAGTCCAATCAATGCTCCTAAATAATCCATAACTGATCACAGCCAGCCACTCTTAAGTGACCTATGAAGATGACCGTAAATGTTTTCTCAAGCCAAGAGAAAATGATTGTTTTCTTATTCTTCACTTTTAACCCTTAAACTTGTGCCTAGCATTTCTGGATTGATGACAGTGAGATAGATGGTTTGCCTGAACTGACTTTGATTTCATTACAGGATTCTGCCTCTTGGATTGCTCACCTTAATCACATATTACAGGAAAGTAATGCTCTGTCCTAGTACTTGTCTGAGACTCTAGGACAAGATCACTGACCCAGGCTCCTACTTATCTGGGAGGTGGTGCTGAAGGAGACAAAAGTGAATAAAGTCAATTCAATTGAGCTTAATCCTGAAATGCTGGAAAATGCCTCAATTTGTTTGGGAGACCTTGATACTGTCTGGTCATTACAGCAAAGGAATGTAACCATTTAGAACAATGCTTCTTGAAATATTTATCCTGAAGCATCGTTTTTTTTTTTTTTCAAAAAAAAACACAATTGCAGATCAATACTTTCATATAACAAACATGAATTACTCTTAATTCTGACCAGAAACAATTCGTGGACCACAATGGCCCATGAAACTCACTTTTGGTAGCACTTCTTCAGCAATATTTTACACTCAAATAATTATTACATTTACTGTACTGTATTACTTTTAAATTGATATCTTAATTTCTGAGATCCTCAGCAGATTGTCTGTCCTGTATTCTCAGATACATCTTCTGGGTATCAACATCTTGATGTATCACAGTTGGCTCAAGTTCATCATGAAAAAACTGAAATCGCCACTTTCCCTGCCAAATAGGGTCTTATCTATCTGTAATTGATACTAGCACTATCCCAATCACCAGAATCTAAAACTCCATAAAATTTTTAACATTTATCTCACCTTAATATTTAAAATCAATCACAAATTATTGCAGATTTTACAATCCTACTCTCCAGTCCTATTGCACACCAACCACTACCTAACTCCAGCCATACCACCAGGCACACATATTGTTTCAATCCTATGTCACTATTTCATTTTACTATTTCAAACGTAGCTAGTACGCATGACTTTCAAGGTTGCATGCAATATTGTCTCATTTTCCCAGAGGAATGGATAGTATAGTGGTTAAGAGTACAGGATCCAGAGCTAGAATACCTGAATTTGAATTCAGTTCTCCACTTACTAGTTGTAAAATCTTGGGAAAAGCTGTTTACTCTCTCTGCACAATCCATTTCTGCATAATAAAATGAAATTAATTATACTATACTTCTGATATGGTTGTTATTAAGATTAAACGAATTAGTATATTTAAATTACTTACCAATATCAATAACTAGTACATGATCAATCACTGTAGCTTATACAATTATGCCTTATCTAGTCTTATTTCCAAGCTATTACTAAAAGAATCTTTCTACGGTAAACTGACAAAATTTATTTTCTTCCACATTTGAAATATACATACTATTTCTATTTGCATGCCTTTGCACTAACTCCTGCTCTTTTATTTCAACTTTCTCTGGGTATATCTTTATCCTATTCTGATTCAAAATACAACTCAATTCTTATCTCCTCTATGAAGCATTTATAGGTTACTTTACCAATCTCTGAGTTTTTCTAGAGTAACTATAGACAATACTCACAATGGAAGTCATCATCACGTAAGTGTTCAGTGTTACTGCATGTGTGATCATCTTTTCCATCCAGCGGATTTGACATGAGCAAAGAGCATGGCCTTTTCACCCAGACAGAAAAATTTGAATTCCAACTCTTTCACTTCCCACCTACAGAACCTGGGCAATTATCTGACTTCTCTGATTCTCAATTTCTTTCCCTGTGTTATAAAAATAGTGCTATGAATAAGATTATTGTATGAAATGTTTACAACAGGAACACAGCCCTTCCTCGTAAACAAATGCAGTATTCTTGAGCCTGGAAATTATGTCTTATATTTCTTTACTTTCTAGCCCTTATAGCAAATAATATATACAGAGTAGTACTCAACAGAAATTTATTGGTTTCAGGCTGATTTCTTTTTAAGCGGGTGCTGGAACATAGCATGTTTATGCAGAACTCTTAATTGTACAATTCCAATGTTTACTGCTCTGTGTACTCAGGGTACACCGTTGCTCATTGTGCTGCTAAGTAAAGAAGCCCAGTAATCTCCTTAGAATATACTAATCCCCACAGACTGTAATACTTATAACTGACTTCAAAGGACTTACACAGTGGAATGTGTTTCTAAGTGAAGAAAAATTTCTAAAGTGTTTTTAACTTAAAACATCTTTATTATTTGGAAGTTACACTGTCAGATTACAAAAACCAATCCAAATTAATAAGGGTGTCATTAAAAGGCTTTTAAGTAAATGATATATAATAGGCATAAACAAAGCTGAGACAGTATTTAATAGTAGTAAATAGTTACTTTACATCACAAATATTTATTCTGTTTTCATGTGGGCAGTTTGGCACAATAAATATTTAGGTTAGATTTAAGTAGGAACATCTTAATAACATTTTTAAGATTTTAGTTTGACAAACCCTCAAAGGACACTGAAAATTTTCTTAGTATAAATTTTTTACACTTGTATCCTTTAAATTTATGCAAATAAGAAATTTTTTTAATATATTCCTGTATTTTATTTTTTTTTTACATTTCTGCCCACAAGACTTTAATTTTTAATTTTTGGGGATACATATTAAGTGTATATATTTATGGGATACATGAGATCTTTTGAAACAGGCATAAATGCATAAAAGTCACAATAGAGGCAATTCGGTATCCATCACCTCAAGCATTTATCCTGTCTTTGAGTTACAATCTAATTATATTCTTTCAGTTGTTTTTAAATGTATAATAAATTATTATTGACTATAATCACACTGTTGTGCTATCAAATACTAGAAATTGAGCTACCATATGATCCAGCAATCCCACTGCTAGCTATATACTCAGAAGAAAGGAAATCAGTATGTCAAAGAGATATCTGCACTCCCATGTTTATTGCAGTACTATTCACAATAGACAAGATTTGTAAGCAAAGTAAATGTCCATCAAAAGATGAATAAAGAAAATATAGTACATATATACAACGGAATACTATTCAGCCATAAAAAAGAATGAAATCCTGTCATTTGCAAAAACATGGACGGAACTAGAGGTCATTATGCTAAATGAAACAAGCCAGGCACAGAAAGATAAATTTCATATGTTCTCATCTATTTGTGGGTGCTAAAAAAAAAAATGAACTCATGAAGATAGAGAGTAGCAGAATGGTTACCAGAGACTGGGAAGGGTAGTGGAGAGTGGCTAGGGGGCGACGGTTAACTGGTGAAAAATATAATTAGAATAAATCAGAAATATTTTTAAATTGTTGAGTTTATTGCTAGGCAAAGGGTAAAATACAGTAAAAAAAAAAAAGGTTAGCTGTTAGGTAGGTAAAGTGTTCGAGAATTAAAAGATATTTCAAGGTTCTTTTAACAAAAACAGTAAAAACAATATAAATATTATCTGTGATATAAAAGAAGGTGTTGAATCTGTTTGGATTCCCAAGTACCATTTCTATAGAAATCTAATTTCTAAGATAGAAACAATAGCATGAGGCAAATTATTTGTAGATATACTATCTGCCTTCAAGAGACGTTCTGGCCACCTTTGCCTGCTAATAGATACATTTCAGTAGTGTGTATATAATGGGTAGATGATTACATAAGAGTCAAGATGCTGGGACTTTAAGAACATTTGGAAACTTTTAGAGAAACCAATAAATGAATAAGGAAATCAGAAGATCTGAACCAGAGTGGAGGCTAGAGGAATTATCTATCTAGGTGACATAAGAACACCTAAGGACAGATAGAAAAGGGAGGATGGGGAAAAGAAGAAAGGGAAGGAGGTCCAGGATACGTGTATTATCATAGAAGCCTAAGCCTGGAAAATGGCATGAAAAGGTTTATGCCTAGAACTAAGAATAAAACATGAGAGGGACACTAGATAAGTACATGTAGTAACCCAGTGATTCACACCCATAGAAATCCAAAATTAAAGAATGTAGACAAAGGCTAACTAATGAGGAACAAGAAACATTAAGCATGTAGTGAGAATGGAAGAAGCTGTTCATATGCTCCACATTAAAACCGTTTTTGTGGTACAGAGAGACCTTTAAAATGAACGCATTTCAGTAACATGATGGTTTAGAGCAGTTCCACAAGTTTTCAAATGATATTCTATTTCTTTCTGAGAGTAAATTGGTTTTCTCATATCTCATTTCAAATGGTCCAAGACAGGAATGCCCTCTCTCACCACTCCTATTCAACATAGTGTTGGAAGTTCTGGCCAGGGCAATTAGGCAGGAGAAGGAAATAAAGGGTATTCAATTAGGAAAAGAGGAAGTCAAATTGTCCCTGTTTGCAGATGACATGATTGTATATCTAGAAAACCCCATTGTCTCAGCCCAAAATCTCCTTAAGCAGATAGGCAACTTCGGCAAAGTCTCAGGATACAAAATCAATGTGCAAAAATCACAAGCATCCCTATACACCAATAACAGACAAACAGAGAGCCAAATCATGAGTGAACTCCCATTCACAATTGCTTCAAAGAGAATAAAATACCTAGGAGTCCAACTTACAAGGGACGTGAAGGACCTCTTCAAGGAGAACTACAAACCACTGCTCAATGAAATAAAAGAGGACACAAACAAATGGAAGAACATTCCATGCTCATGGGTAGGAAGAATCAATATCGTGAACATGGCCATACTGCCCAAGGTAATTTACAGATTCAGTGCCATCCCCATCAAGCTACCAATGACTTTCTTCACAGAATTCGAAAAAACTACTTTAAAGTTCATATGGAACCAAAAAAGAGCCTGCACTGCCAAGTCAATCCTAAGCCAAAAGAACAAAGCTGGAGGCATCATGCTACCTGACTTCAAACTATACTACAAGGCTACAGTAACCAAAACAGCATGGTACTGGTACCAAAACAGAGACATAGATCAATGCAACAGAACGGAGCCCTCAGAAATAATGCCGCATACCTACAACCATCTGATCTTTGACAAACCTGACAAAAACAAGAAATGGGGAAAGGATTCCCTATTTAATGAATGGTGCTGGGAAAACTGGCTAGCCATATGGAGAAAGCTGAAACTGGATCCCTTCCTTACACCTTATACAAAAATTAAGTCAAGATGGATTAAAGACTTCAATGTTAGACCTAAAACCATAAAAACCCTAGAAGAAAACCTAGGCAGTACCATTCAGGACATAGGCATGGGCAAGGACTTCATGTCTAAAACACCAAAAGCAATGGTAACAAAAGCTAAAATGGACAAATGGGATCTAATTAAACTAAAGAGCTTCTGCACAGCAAAAGAAACTACCATCAGAGTGAACAGGCAACCTACAGAATGGGAGAAAATTTTTGCAATCTACTCATCTGACAAAGGGCTAATATCCAGAATCTACAATGAACTCAAACAAATTTACAAGAAAAAACCAAACAACCCCATCAAAAAGTGGGTGAAGGATATGAACAGACACTTCTCAAAAGAAGACATTTATGCAGCCAAAAGACACATGAAATAATGCTCATCATCACTGGCCATCAGAGAAATGCAAATCAAAACCACAATGAGATATCATCTCACACCAGTTAGAATGGCAATCATTAAAAAGTCAGGAAACAACAGGTGCTGGAAAGGATATGGAGAAATAGGAACACTTTTACACTTTTGGTGGAACTCTAAACTAGTTCAACCATTGTGGAAGTCAGTGTGGCGATTCCTCAGGTATCTAGAACTAGAAATACCATTTGACCCAGCCATCCCATTACTGGGTATATACCCAAAGGATTATAAATCATGCTGCTATAAAGACACATGCACACGTATGTTTATTGTGGCACTATTCACAATAGCAAAGACTTGGAACCAACCCAAATGTCCAACAATGATAGACTGGATTAAGAAAATGTGGCACATAGACACCATGGAATACTATGCAACCATAAAAAATGATGAGTTCATGTCATTTGTAGGGACATGGATGAAGCTGGAAACCATCATTCTCAGCAAACTATCACAAGGACAAAAAACCAAACACTGCATGTTCTCACTCATAGGTGGGAACTGAACAATGAGAACACATGGACACAGGAAGGGGAACATCACACACCGGGGCCTGTTGTGGTGTGGGGGGAGGGGGGAGGGATAGCATTAGGAGATATACCTAATGTTAAATGACGAGTTACTGGGTGCGGCGCACCAACATGGCACATGTATACATATGTAACAAATCTGCACATTGTGCACATGTACCCTAAAACTTAAAGTATAATAAAAAATAATAATAAAACAAATAAAATGGTCCCAAACCATCTTTCCCATCTTTTTGTATTAATGACTACGTATTATTGTGTGGATAATCTTTCTTTAGCCATGGATAGAATGAAAATGTACAACTTTATTGACAATATTCTTATAAATTTCTTAAATGCAATCTGTATTTTTACCCTGGTGGTAGTATCCTTAAAATTAACTCATTTCTAACAGTTGTAAATGAAAAATATATTTAGGATGTAACTATATGCTTAAAATGAGACATAGATATTTTTAAATTGCTAATTTCTTGATACTTTAATATTTAACACCTTTGTAACTTCTTGAATTTGAGTTTTTAAGTACTTTAACATAGAAATGTGGAAATCCAAAATTACATTGCTGAATTTTATTTTATCTGGCTAATGCAAGGTGAAGTCACTTATGTTACAATCAATTATAATAATACACATAAGATGATATAACATAAACTTACGCTTGATTAAAGAATTTCACTAAATTGATACTTCCAACAAGCAATTATGTCGAATTAAAAATATGATATTTTAAAAGAAACTAAAAAAAGACACAGCCTCAGTTCTAGAATATCATCATCCTAAATTATTTAAATACTGGTAAATTAATTACACAACCTATGTAGGTTAATTATATATTATTTAAATCACATTAGTATACAATGAGCTTTTACATAAGTTTTTAAAGCTGATATTTGAAACTCTTTTAACATTTGCAATAAAAATATCTGAAATTTGACTATTCTAATACAATTTGGTATTTTTGCCTTAGATCTGTTTTTGCTGCAGCTGATTATCATTGTAAAAATTATTTTCGAAACCACAGAAAGAAGGCTTAACTGAATTATACTCCTTAAACTTATATAGGCATTTTATTATACAAATGACATTAGCTAAAGAGTAAAAATCTGATAATTATTCTCCCCTTAATTAATTTTTAAATGCTATAAGCTTTTAATAATATAAACAAAATACCTCCTTGAGGGTGCTATTTCCAAAAAAATATTATGTCAAGTATATGGTATACTGTCTTATCTAGGACCATGTACCTACTTTTTCACTCTATGTCACTATTTTAGTGTTGCTATTACACAACACTAAAGTATGCTCCTTATGAATGGGTTGTGCCCTGATAAACTCACCATTAAGTTGAAAATATCTAAGTTGGAAATGCATTTGATATACACAACCTTTAACCTAACATCCATAGAGCTTAGCCAAGCACACCTAAACATGCTCATTAGCCTACAGTTAGACAAAATTACCTAACACAAAGCCTCTTTTATAGTAATGTTTGAATAGCTCATGCAATTTATTAAATACTGTACTGAAAGTGGAAAACACAATGGTTGTATGGTTGTTCAAAGTATGGTTTCTACTCAGTTTGTATCACTTTTGCGCCATCATAAAGTCGAAATATCGTTAAGTGAAACCATCTTAAGTTAGGGACCATCTATAGTTGGAATATGAGTTATACATGTGAACTCATACATTAACTTCTATTCTTAAATTCCAGAAGACAACATCCCCAGCTTTAACCTAGGTTTCCCTAGAGATTTTATTACTGAAGTAATGATTCTCTGGTTTCACTCATTCCTAGTTTATCATCTCACCTTCCATATTACATTTCTGCTTTTTAAACACAGCTTGCCTCATACTTTACTGCAAAATTTTCAACCCCATCAATTCTCACCATGCAGATTTCCTCCCTGTGACAATTAGTCTTTTTAGGTTAAAACAACTCCCAGATTATTGTCTTATGCTTCCTTCTTAGTATGTATGACATGTGTATACCATTATCACAGAAACATGTAATTATAATCTATTTACACATCTGTCTTTTCCAATAGATAATATAATCCATGAAGTCAAAGAGAGTTCTTATTTATTGTTGTATCTATGAAAACTAACACATTGCCCAATAAGAGTAACAATTTAATGTTTGTTGAACAAATAAATGAAAGAGGATATAATGTCTTCTCCTTTCCAAGATGGTTTAATTCTAAGCCACCCTCAAAGGAATGACTCAGTAATAGGATAATACTAGTGTAGTTTCAAGAATTCCAATTGACACCACATTCCCCAAACTAAACATTTTGGGTATGCTCATCACCAAATCAGCAGTTATATTAAAATCCTTTTGAAGAACATGAATCAATTTTTTTTCCTATTCTTTAGAGGATTTAGAACAGTTTTAGTAATATTTAAAGCACACAATCCTTCATTTACTTCCAATGACAGGCATAACACCAGCTATTGTGTATAGTGAAACTTAATATTTGGCACAATTGGTATCAGAGAAGCTTCTATCAACTATGAAGCATAAGCATTACACTAAGGTTAAAATTCTAGATCTTCAAAAACAACGCCAAGTAGATCACAGGTTCAGCCTTGAGAGTTTAGGATTAGAATCCAGAAAAAGAAAGAAATGTCATCAGTGATTTTCAACAAGTTCAAATCATGAAATATCTATATGTCTTTTTGATTTGGTAAAAACCACCATCAATACTCCTTTGTTCCTCATTATCCTGCCTTCTGGCCCATTTCTGTATGCTATCATATTCACAGAACACCAATCCAAGTCTAAAAGATTAAAAAAAAATTCAAAAACATTCAAGTTTTGTCAAAAGGTAGCAAAGTGTATTTGGGGAGAGTAGTCTATGGGTATGGGTGGGTGCTCACTATATACAGATTTCTATATAACAATGACCAAAATATCCAAAACACACTCTTTAGACAAAGTCTCATTCAACACAGTAGCTGCTTCACAATTTCTCTTTTCTCTCCCTTTCTGTAGGAAGTCTAGACAACTCTAATTTTCCTCTTCGCTTTATTTCTGGATCTGCTACTTTAGATTCTTTTTATGATCTATTCTTTTTAATCCACCTTTAAAAATATTCAGTTAGCTGTGTGTCCTTTCTTATGTAACTCAATCTACTATCTGTGCTACTTCAGCATACCTATATATTATCCTGACTATCAAAAAAGATCTCAAAAGCCCAACAACACAAGTACAGATTCTTTTTTGGCCAACAGCGGTTAAAGAAAAAATTACTATTCCTTAAACTTTAAAATGTTTGTGATTATCCTCATATCTTAAATAACTAAAAATAAATTTTGTTCTAAAATATAAATGTAACATCTAAAATCAATTCTGCGATAGACAAGTAACAGTAGAAGCCAAAATTTGAAGGAAAAAAAAAAAACCTTAAGAATGTAGGAAATTGTAGCTATTATTTTCCTTAATGATTTGAAAAAAAAAAAACCCTTATTAAATGTGTGACATGGCAGGCTTTCATGTAGGTTCTCATAAGCCACGGAATTTTGAGAACTATGAGGTTAAAAGAAGCAGTCATGATTTCCAGGGAGCCTGCTGTTGCCTGAAGCTGCACAACAACCTAAAGTGCTTGTCAACCCCTGACAAACATGACCCAAGACAGCAGCAAACACCCAGCTATAAAAACTGAGACAGAGCGCATCCAAATTCAACACTTGCCAAAAGGAGGTATCTAGCAGAAATGGCTAGAAAATTTATCTCAAAAGAAATGTTTCTCTTTTCAGTATGCCAAAGCCAACAAAGAAGGTATTTTTAGTGAATAAACTCCTCCCAACCCCACTTCATTCCCACTTTATTACTACAAATCTAGAAAGTCAGCTGGTACAATGTCATTAATGTAGTACTTCCAACCTTCTTTGAGGAGCAAATCTGGAAAAAGTTAGAGCATTTATAATAATCTACACCTCATTTCCTTGCCATCTTAGTGACCTTTGTAAAGTTAATCTCCTATCTCAGATCTCTTATTTTTAAATGAGAATAACAATAGAAAATACCTCTTGTCATTGTTGTGAATTAAATTAGATAGTACATGTAAAAAAATCTAAAAATGTTTTAAGCACAAATCAAATAGTGAATCAGTGTGAATTAATAATAATAGGTTAAAAATGTGGGTTTATAACTCAAAGTAAAGTCTTTTTTCTCTCTACACTAACAGAATAAACTAACAAATTTCGTGATCAAAAGTAAAAATGTAAAAATTCCCATACTTTCTTCAGTTTGTAAAGTGAATTTATAGCACATAGATACACAAAGTAAACCAAATTCAAGGCCTAAAGAGCTAATTCTGACCTATTTAAGAATGGCGTTCTATTTCTACATAAGCTATCTGCTCCACTGCCAATATAGGTATTACGAAACATTTATTATCCCCACTTATTACATTAAAAGTACTCTGTCATATTTACCTGCCTTTAACAATGCAATGCTTAAATTTAGCATCATAAACTAACAATGTCAGAAAAATATAAACATATATGTATAAGAAAGCATAAATTTAAAGATTATTTTATTTGAATGTAAATAAAATAATGCTAAAATAAGTGACAAAAAAGTTGAAAATAATTATGTGCATCTCTTCTTTCAAAATGTGTAAAAACATGATAAACTGAAACAAACACAGGAATAAAAATAATCTTGGAGTTGTGACATATGTGAATAATTTCCATGGTTTCTTACTCCCTGGACAAAGACACAAATTGTTTTATACTATTCAATTAGGTGGTTGTCTAGTGACCTAAAATATTAACATGCTTATCTAAGCCACTGTTTCTAACAGACTCTAATCCACCATTTTTATATTCAAGTACTGAATATTGTAACTTCAATTGATAAGAATCCCACAAGGCTATCTCCACATACCATGGAAGAAAAAAATGAATTTTTTTTTTGATCACAGGTCAAAAGGTACCAACCACATCTCTGCAGCACCCTGCAGCTTCTGAATTAATTTAGCTTATTTATGACTCACTGGACTCTTCTTGTCACTATTCAAGTGACTTTCCACCACTATTAGGGTTTTGATGTCTTAACTTTTTTTTTAGACTTTCATAATACGGTTTAGGATACTGCTACGCTCATTTAAAAAAGGATAAGTTTTAAAAATTATTTTCTAATTGAAAAACACTTAATCCATTATGTTACGTTAACTTTTACATATAGTGGGATAAGTACAAGCATTAAGACTAATTTTTATATACTTATTTGCTGAAAATGTCATTATGTCATTATCAGATACAGAAATGATACAGGAGGAAGGCATCTGAGTACATTATATGAGTTCTGCTATCATAATTATTAAATATTAATAAAACATTAGCATTTATTGTGACCAGAGCATGTAAAACACATAAATGTCAATATTTCAGTTAGGAACAGCCTACAGGGAAGCAAGTTAATAAAGGGAAGGCTTTCTGCTTCACACTCAGAAGGAAATGGGTAATAGTCTGTGAGAGGATATGTCAAAATGAGCTTCCTGAGGCAAAAAGAACATAAGCCTGAGAGAAACTGGTTCATACTTTGTACACCTAAACCTTTCACCAACTTATCCCTTTGCCACCTTACCACACTCCACCTTCCAAAATACCATAGCTTTTTGTTTGTTTTTACTTTCTGAGCCAGAAGAATAGACTTGATGTAGACACAGATAGAGCCTTACTTTCCAATGCAACATTTGTCTACTTGCTTGAAAAACTATGTTTTACAAAAGGTAGCACTTTATTTTCACAGTGAAGTAGATAGCTTGTAGAGAAAAAGAACACCTTTTAGCTCTCTAGGTCTTGAATTTGGTTTACTTTGTGCATCTATCTGCTATAATTGCACTTTCTGAACTGAAAAAAATATGAGAATTTTTACATCTTTACTTTTGATCAAGGAATTTGTTAGTTCATTCTATTAGTGCACAGAGAAATAAAGACTTCAAGTTTTAAACCCACATGTTTTACCTATTATTATTAATTCACACTGATTCAATATTTGCTTGTGCTTAAAACTTTTTTAGATTTTTATATATACTATCTAATTTAATTCACAATGACAAGAGTTATTTTCTATAATTATTCTCATTTAAACATTCTTATTAAAAAAAGAGATCTGAGATAGATTAACTTTACAAAGGTCAAGTTAATGGTTAATAGTTTTAAAGTGATTATCATAATTTTGTTTAAATTAATTATAACAAAATGCCAACAGCTAATACATCAACAATATGTAAATTCTATATTTCAGTTTCGTCATCTGCAACATGTGCATAAAAATAATATCCAAATCATATGGCAGGTGAGAATAATAAGTGATTATGTGTAAGACATTAGAATAGTACCTGAAACAGAATTAGTGCTAAATAAGTGTTAACTGTTTTTTTAAACTGACTACACAATCTGTTCTTATTTTGCATGAAGGATAAAAATAGAAGGTGAATACTGTGTACTTGGAAGAATCCAACCAAAGATCATCAGCAAGAAAAATAAGCACACAGGATGAGCAAACATATAAGAGAAAATTTAGACTTCACAAGTTTACATACAGTAAGTCCACCTGTCTCCTTACACTCACTTAGGATACAACATTACAGGTTACATTTCTATCAGGCATCTATATAGGTGGGTAGTTTTATTTGGCCTTGTTTCTCTTTTAGGTAGCTTATCTTTTTGGCAGCTGGATTTAAATTTTAATAATCTTATTTTCTAGGAAATTGATTCTTAGGATATGTGTGGTATTTGGCAAAAATATCACACAAAAGCACGCTGATGACTTAGACATACACTTGACTGAGAGTACTGAGATTATCCATGAGATTTTCCCAATTTCACTTTATTCCTGTTTTTTTGCTAATCTTCATTAATTTCACTTTTTCTTTAGTGCTTCCTATGTGCAGTTAACTCTTCCTCTAGAGGTTTACATTCTATTGTTTCCCATAGCTTCCAATATCAGGCTTCATTGCATATTTTATCTACCTCATGATTCTTCAAGATTACCCTCTCCAGTGGAATCTCTCTCCAAATATAAATAGCATCTATTCATGAACCCTATTTCCTGTGCCTTCTGCAACTGCCATTTGATTAAAAACTAGGCTCCTAAGAGGCCTCCAATGACCTGCTAGTTACCAAGCCTAATGGGCTTTTCTTGTAACACCGGAGAATTTAGCCATCTTCTTTGTTTTGAAAACTCTCATCTCTACTGCATTCTTTGTCACTGAACTCTCCTGATAGTCCTCCTACTTTCATGGTTGCTCAATCTTATTATTTGGCACCCAGATTCTGACTGTAGTCGTCTTCTCTTCATCTCTAATCTCTCTCATAAACAGAGCCCAAACACGTGATTTCAATTCCCAACTTAATGTACATAACTGTGACATCTAAATCATCAGCCAGTTTAGCCCTGACCTCCAGACAGACTGTCAGTGTCACATTTCCAGTTTCCAAGCACAACTGTCTCCAGTCTACTCCCTCTCCTCCACCAAGCCAACACACCCTTTTAAGGACTGTTTTGAAGACAGCAATGTGCACTGGTTGAGTGCAACAACTATTATGGAGTTAAATCCTGCTCTGCCCCCATGAAGCTGTGTAATCTCTGCAAGTTACATAACCTCTTCAAGTGTAAATTTTCCAATCTGTAAAATGAGAATAACACCACTACCTAATAGGATGATTATTAAAAGCACAGTATATAATATATGCAAATTGCTTGACAGTGAAAAGTCATGTTGTAAGTATTTGATAACATTAGTTACTATGATTTTAATTATACTTATCAATGAAATATTATTAATAAGAGTAAAAATGGCTTGGCATAATGCCTGAAATAAAACAATCCTCAATAAATGTTAGGCACTATTTACTATTATGGCAAAATATGTCAATCTGTATGTCAAGTAGGGAGGTAACTATATTAAAATGAACAGAATACCGACCACCTGAGTCAAAAGAACTAGATATGAAAACTAGCTCTGAAATGTAAAACAATGTAAATAGAGTAGGTCACTACATTCTGTGAATATTAAATCATTTACCTGCAAGATAAAAAGCTTTGAAAAATCGAATTCCAAAGGGCTTATACTCAATAGATCCATGGAGAACTAATTTGGTATATCCAAATATTGACTCATCTCTCTTTACCCCTAATTTTTCCCTATTGCGTGTTCTCTCTCTAGTAAGGAAACAACTGTCTTCCTAGACACCAAAGTTAGACATTCACAGACTGCTTCTCTTCCTCTTCCCCATGTCAGAATATGACCTCACCATTCATTGAGGTACTGAAGCCAAAAATGATGATTCAACTGCAATATATTTTTTTATAAAACCTGGCAATGGGCCAGGCATGGTGGTTCATGCCTTTAATCCCAGTGCTTTAGGAGGCTGAGGAGGGAAGATTGCTTGAGGCTGGGAGTTTGAGAGCAGCCTGGGTAACACAGTGAGGCTCCATTTCTCAAGTAATAATAATAATAATAATAAAATTAACCAGTCATGGTGGCACAGGCCTACAGTCCTAGTTACTAAGGAGGCTGAGGTAGGAGGACCACTTGAGCTCACGAGTTTGAGGCTGCAGTGAGCTATGATTGTACCACTACACTCCAACCTCGGTGACTCAGCGAGACCACATCTCTTAAAACCTAGCACTGACAGGGAGGTCAGAGCCAAGATGGCCGAATAGGAACAGCGCCGGTCTACAGCTCCCAGTGTGAGTGAAGCAGAAGACGGGTGATTTCTGCATTTCCATCTGAGGTACTGGGTTCATCTCACTGGGGAGTGCCAGACAGTGGGCGCAGGACAGTGGGTGCAGCACACCCTGCATGAGCCGAAGCAGGGTGAGGCATTGCCTCACTCGGGAAGCGCAAGGGGTCAGGGAGTTCCCTTTCCTAGTCAAAGAAAGGGGTGACAGACAGCACCTGGAAAATCGGATCAGTCCCACCCTAATTCTGCGCTTTTCTGACAGGCTTAAAAAATGGCACACCAGTAGATTATATCCTGCACCTGGCTCGGAGGGTCCTACGCCCACGGAGTCTCACTGATTGCTAGCACAGCAGTCTGAGATCAAACTGCAAGGCGGCAGCGAGGCTGGGGAGGGGCGCCCGCCATTGCCCAGGCTTGCTAAGGTAAACAAAGCAGCTGGGAAGCTCCAACTGGGTGGAGCCCACCACAGCTCAAGGAGGCCTGCCTGCCTCTGTAGGCTCCACCTCTGGGGGCAGGGCACACACAAACAAAAAGACAGCAGTAACCTCTGCAGACTTAAATGTCCCTGTCTGACAGCTTTGAAGAGAGCAGTGGTTCTCCCAGCATGCAGCTGGAGATCTGAGAACAGGCCGACTGCCTCCTCAAGTGGGTCCCTGACCCCTGACCCCCGAGCAGCCTAACTGGGAGGCACCCCCCAGTAGGGGCAGACTGACACCTCACACGGCCGGGTACTCCTCTGAGACAAAACTTCCGGAGGAACGATCAGACAGCAGCATTTGCGGTTCATGAAAATCCGCTGTTATGCAGCCACCGCTGCTGGTACCCAGGCAAACAGGGTCTGGAGTGGACCTCTAGCAAACTCCAACAGACCTGCAGCTGAGGGTCCTGTCTGTTAGAAGGGAAACTAACAAACAGAAAGGACATCCACACCAAAAACCCATCTGTACATCACCATCATCAAAGACCAAAAGTAGATAAAACCACAAAGATGAGGGAAAAACCGAGCAGAAAAACTGGAAACTCTAAAAAGCAGAGCGCCTCTCCTCCTCCAAAGGAACACAGTTCCTCACCAGCAACGGAACAAAGCTGGACGGAGAATGACTTTGACGAGTTGAGAGAAGAAGGCTTCAGACAATCAAACTACTCCGAGCTACAGGAGGAAATTCAAACCAAAGGCAAAGAAGTTAAAAACTTCGAAAAAAATTTAGACGAATGTATAACTAGAATAACCAATACAGAGAAGTGCTTAAAGGAGCTGATGGAGCTGAAAGCCAAGGCTCAAGAACTACGTGAAGAATGCAGAAGCTTCAGGAGCCGATGCAATCAACTGGAAGAAAGGGTATCAGTGATGGAAGATGAAATGAATGAAATGAAGCGAGAAGGGAAGTTTAGAGAAAAAAGAATAAAAAGAAACGAACAAAGCCTCCAGGAAACATGGGACTATGTGAAAAGACCAAATCTACGTCTGATTGGTGTACCTGAAAGTGACGGGGAGAATAGAACCAAGTTGGAAAACACTCTTCAGGATATTATCCAGGAGAACTTCCCCAATCTAGCAAGGCAGGCCAACATTCAGATTCAGAAAATACAGAGAATGCCACAAAGCTACTCCTCGAGAAGAGCAACTCCAAGACACATAATTGTCAGATTCAACGAAGTTGAAATGAAGGAAAAAATGTTAAGGGCAGCCAGAGAGAAAGGTCGGGTTACTCACAAAGGGAGGCCCATCAGACTGACAGCGGATCTCTCAGCAGAAACTCTACAAGCCAGAAGAGAGTGGGGGCCAATATTCAACATTCTTAAGGAAAAGAATTTTCAACCCAGAATTTCATATCCAGCCAAACTAAGTTTCATAAGTGAGGGAGAAATAAAATACTTTACAGACAAGCAAATGCTGAGAGATTTTGTCACCACCAGGACTGCCCTAAAAGAGGTCCTGAAGGAAGCACTAAACATGGAAAGGAACAACCGGTACCAGCTGCTGCAAAATCATGCCAAATTGTAAAAACCATCAAGGCTAGGAAGAAACTGCATGAACTAACGAGCAAAATAACCAGCTAACATCATAATGACAGGATCGAATTCACACACAACAATATTAACTTTAAATGTAAATGGAGTAAATGCTCCAATTAAAAGACACAGACTGGCAAATTGGATAAAGAGTCAAGACCCATCAGTGTGCTGTATTCAGGAAATCCATCTCATGTGCAGAGACACATATAGGCTCAAAATAAAAGGATAGAGGAAGATCTACCAAGCAAATGGAAAACAAAAAAAGGCAGGGTTTGCAATCCCAGTTTCGGATAAAACAGACTTTAAACCAACAAAGATCAAAAGAGATAAAGAAGGCCACTACATAATAGTGAAGGGATCAATTCAACAAGAAGAGCTAACTATCCTAAATATATATGCACCCAATACAGGAGCACCCAGATTCATAAAGCAAGTCCTCAGTGACCTACAAAGAGACTTAGACTCCCACACATTACTAATGGGAGACTTTAAACACCCCACTGTCAACATTAGACATATCAACGAGACAGGAAGTTAACAAGGATACCCAGGAATTGAACTCAGCTCTGCACCAAGCGGACCTAATAGACATCTACAGAACTCTCCACCCCAAATCAACAGAATATACATTTTTTTCAGCACCACACCATACCTATTCCAAAATTGACCACATAGTTGGAAGTAAAACAATCCTCAGCAAATGTAAAAGAACAGAAATTATAACAAACTGTCTCTCAGACCACAGTGCAATCAAACGAGAACTCAGGATTAAGAAACTCACTCAAAACCGCTCAACTACATGGAAACTGAACAACCTGCTCCTGAATGACTACTGGGTGCATAACGAAATGAAGGCAGAAATAAAGATGTTCTTTGAAACCAATGAGAACAAAGACACAACATACCAGAATCTCTGGGACACATTCAAAGCAGTGTGTAGAGGGAAATTTATAGCACTAAATGCCCACAAGAGGAAGCAGGAAAGATCAAAAATTGACACCCTAATATCACAATTAAAAGAACTAGAAAAGCAAGAGCAAACACATTCAAAAGCTAGCAGAAGGCAAGAAATAACTAAAATCAGAGCAGAACTGAAGGAAATAGAGACATAAAAAACCCTTCAAAAAATTAATGAATCCAGGAGCTGGTTTTTTGAAAGGATCAACAAAATTGATAGACCTCTAGCAAGACTAATCAAGAAGAAAAGAGAGAAGAATCAAATAGATGCAATAAAAAATGATAAAGGTGATATCACCACTGATCCCACAGAAATACAAACCACCATCAGAGAATACTATGAACACCTCTATGCAAATAAACTAGAAAATCTAGAAGAAATGGATACATTCCTCGACACATACACCCTCCCAAGACTAAACCAGGAAGAAGTTGAATCTCTGAATAGACCAATAACAGGAGCTGAAATTGTGGCAATAATCAATAGTTTACCAACCAAAAAGAGTGCAGGACCAGATGGATTCACAGCTGAATTCTACCAGAGGTACAAGGAGGAACTGGTACCATTCCTTCTGAAACTATTCCAATCAATAGAAAAAGAGGGAATCCTCCCTAACTCATTTTATGAGGCCAGCATCATCCTGATACCAAAGCTGGGCAGAGACACAACCAAAAAAGACAATTTTAGACCAATATCCTTGATGAACATTGATGCAAAAATCCTCAATAAACTACTGGCAAACTGAATCCAACAGCACATCAAAAAGCTTATCCACCATGATCAAGTGGGCTTCATCCCTGGGATGCAAGGCTGGTTCAATATACACAAATCAATAAATGTAATCCAGCATATAAACAGAAGCAAAGACAAAAACCACATGATTATCTCAATAGATGCAGAAAAGGCCTTTGACAAAATTCAACAACCCTTCATGCTAAAAACTGTCAATAAATTAGATATTAATGGGATGTATCTCAAAATAATAAGAGCTATCTATGACAAACCCACAGCCAATATCATACTGAATGGACAAAAACTGAAAGCATTCCCTTTGAAAACTGGCACAAGACAAGGATGCCCTCTCTCACCACTCCTATTCAACATAGTGTTGGAAGTTCTGGCCAGGGCAATTAGGTAGGAGAAGGAAATAAAGGGTATTCAGTTAGGAAAAGAGGAAGTCAAATTGTCCCTGTTTGCAGATGACATGACTGTATATCTAGAAAACCCCATTGTCTCAGCCCAAAATCTCCTTAAGCTGATAAGCAACTTCAACAAAGTCTCAGGATACAAAATCAAAGTCCAAAAATCACAAGCATTCTTATACACCAATAACAGACAAACAGAGAGCCAAATCATGAGTGAACTCCCATTCACAATTGCTTCAAAGAGAATAAAATACCTAGGAATCCAACTTAGAAGGGATGTGAAGGACCTCTTCAAGGAGAACTACAAACCACTGCTCAAGGAAATAAAAGAGGATACAAACAAATGGAAGAACATTCCATGTTCATGGGTAGGAAGAATCAATATCGTGAACACAGCCATACTGCCCAAGGTAATTTATAGATTCAATGCCATCCCCATCAAGCTACCACTGACTTTCTTCACAGAATTCGAAAAAACTACTTTAAAGTTCATATGGAACCAAAAAAGAGCCCGCATCGCCACGTCAATCCTAAGCCAAAAGAATAAAGCTGGAGGCATCACACTACCTGACTTCAAACTATACTACAAGGCTACAGCAACCAAAACAGCATGGTACTGGTACCAAAACAGAGATATAGATCAATGGAACAGAACAGAGCCCTCAGAAATAATGCCGCATATCTACAACTATCTGATCTTTGACAAACCTGAGAAAAACAAGTAATGGGGAAAGGATTCCCTATTTAATAAATGGTGCTGGGAAAACTGGCTAGCCATATGTAGAAAGCTGAAACTGGATCCCTTCCTTACACCTTATACAAAAATTAAGTCAAGGTGGATTAAAGACTTAAATGTTAGACCTAAAACCATAAAAACCCTAGAAGAAAACCTAGGCAGTACCATTCAGGACATAGGCATGGGCAAGGACTTCATGTCTAAAACACCAAAAGCAATGGTAACAAAAGCCAAAATGGACAAATGGGATGTAATTAAACTAAAGAGCTTCTGCACAGCAAAAGAAACTACCATCAGAGTGAACAGGCAACCTACAATATGGGAGAAAATTTTCACAACCTACTCATCTGACAAAGGGCTAATATCCAGAATCTACAATGAACTCAAACAAATTTACAAGAAAAAAACAAACCCATCAAAAAGTGAGCGAAGGACATGAACAGACACTTCTCAAAAGAAGACATTTATGCAGCCAAAAACCACATGAAAAAATGCTCACCATCACTGGCCATCAGAGAAATGCAAATCAAAACCACAATGAGATACCATCTCACACCAGTTAGAATAGCAATCATTAAAAAGTCAGGAAACAACAGGTGCTGGAGAGGATGTGGAGAAATAGGAACACTTTTACACTGTTGGTGGGACTGTAAACTAGTTCAACCATTGTGGAAGTCAGTGTGGCGATTCCTCAGGGATCTAGAACTAGAAATGCCATTTGACCCAGCCATCCCATTACTGGGTATATACCCAAAGGACTGTAAATCATGCTGCTACAAAGACACATGCACATGTATGTTTATTGTGGCACTATTCACAATAGCAAAGACTTGGAACTAACCCAAATGTCCAACAATGATAGACTGGATTAAGAAAATGTGGCAATATACTCCATGGAATACTATGCAGCCACAAAAAATGATGAGTTCATGTCCTTTGTAGGGACATGGATGAAATTGGAAATCATCATTCTCAGTAAACTATCTCAAGAACAAAAAACCACACACCGCATATTCTCACTCATTGGTGGGAACTGAACAATGAGAACACATGGACGCAGGAAGGGGAACATCACACTCTGGGGACTGTTGTGGGGTTGGGGGGACGCGTGAGGGATAGCATTGGGAGATATACCTAATGCTAAATGACGAGTTAATGGGTGCAGCACAACAGCATGTCACATGTATACATATGTAACTAACCTGCACATTGTGCACATGTACCCTGAAACTCAAAGTATAATAATAAAAAATAAAATTAAAAAAAAAAACCTAGCACTGACAAATACAAATCTTAAAAGCAACTCTGAGCATGCTGGTCTACTGCTCAAAAGCTTAAGCACCTCCCATCATCTACAGAATATCCCAAATTTCACTGCCTAGCTTTCAGGGTATTCTACCATCTGATCCAATTTACTCTTTTGATGTTATTTCCAATAACTTCCCTTTGGGCACTCTCTATCTCAGCCAAACTGCAATAATCAGTGCTCTCTACACACACGTTATATTTTCCTTCCTTCACATGTTCACACAATCCACTGTGCTTGAATAACCTTCCTCAAATGTGAATGTCTAAATCACACTCCACTGGACATTGTAGGCTGCCTACTCAGGATCCATTCTCCCTTTCCCATCCCCAACAGTACACATAAGCTCACTGTAATATCCCAAAATTCTCCATCATGCAGCTGAATACTCAGGGAAAATCAAGCCCCATTTTCAGCTCCACGGATGAACCTTGGCTCACTTAGGCCAGTATGCCCATTCCTTCATCCTGGCCTCAGGTTAAGGGCAAATTTTTAACCTACGCACACCAATCAAGGTAGCTCTCAGAACACTTTCTTGAAATACTGGGTCAGTGTCTCTTCTGGAGATTGTGGTGCGCAGTTGTGAGTTTCAGAACTCACTCCTGCCACCCTCCTACTAGTCAAGGAAAAGATCTCAGGTGATAGAGCAGAGAGAGATAAAGCAGAGGCTCTAATGAACTGTGTCTGTGCTCACCCTTTTAGTGACACAAGCTAAGAAATCCCCTGTGTTGTTTAAGATACTTTGATTTGGGTTACTTGCAGTCAAAAACATTTTAAAATGATATGCATACACAGACTTAAGGACCAAATTCTAATATAACTTATTCAGTGGTGATTCCTTTACTTAATATAGCTGGAGATAATCTCTTCTTTTTTTATATTCACTTTATAGTGTTTATATTCTACCTATTTAATGCATTAGCATCTATAGTATATTTATCATAGCTACTTCCTTAGACTGCAAGCCCTTTAATGCCAGATCCATGTCTAACTCATCTTGTTATCTTTCACTGTGTAAATGTAAATACAAATTTACATTGTAAAGATTGAAAAAATAATTGTTTAATACTAAATAACTGAGTGCTTAAATAACTGAACAAATGGAAAAGAATCTATTGATGTAATGATCTCCTAGACTGAATTATGTTTTAATAAAAATATAAAATGATTATGAGTTTGCTCTCCAGTGTACTCTTTGTATCATTAGTTTTCTTAATCACACAAAGTATTCTGACAGTCTATCAATTTATTCTAGATTTTTAAGATTTAAAAGCATTAAGAGAAAGGGTGTATATTAAATATTAAATGCATATTAATCTCTTTTGTAGCTTGAATATCCACATTTGATTTTAAATGATTGATCTAAAAGTTAAATTACAAAGAAAGACCCCCAAATGGTAGATTTTATAGAAATCATCTTAAAGCTAAACATTTTAAAACAATTGAATATTAAGCCTAATAATCTAAATAATACCTAAATTAAAATTGATACATATATCTTTATGAAGAAACCATATATCATTATGTTCATTAATAAATCTAAAATATAGTAGCAAGAATATATTAAAATGCTACCTGTACAATTTTACCTCTGGCGGCTTTTATTATTCCATTTCTTTTATTCACTATCATTTCATTTTGTATAAGTACGATTTTCTTAGGTACATTTGAAAGTGTTCCAGGCCTGGATTTTCATTATTCAGTGATAGGAGGACTTTAGTTCTAATTGCTTTGACAGCTTTTCTTTAAATCTTTCATATTCTCATTCATGCTAATCAACCAAGCAAGTCTTTGTCAGGCCAGAGCAGGGTTGTGGAACCTTTTATTAAATCAAATGCTTCGCTTTTGTGAGGAGGAAAAAAAAAATAACAATCTATTCAAAAAGATTTAAATAATATTTTAAATAAACTCCAACTGCAAAGCAATAAAATAATTCAGAATGATGAGATACATTGGATACATTTATTCACTGACCTAATAATAACTACTTGAATCCTTAAATACACAAACTGATTATTAAAGACATCTATATATAAATATTAAACCCAGTGCACAGCTTCAAATGTGTTTTCTATATGGATATTTACATAGAATAGAGCTGGCTTACTTAGTAAAGCATTGGTCTTTCTTCTTAATAATTACATTGTCCTATACATAAAATGATCACTGTGGTCAGTACTGGTTTTAACAACAAATTGCTTATTACATTTACGACATTGATAAGAGTGATGAAGATGAATGAGGTACAATTACAAGTAAATGTTTATATGTTCAAAATGCTTCATGAGCTGGTAATAATCTTTTTTAAAAAACAAAAGGTGAGTTTTCTACACATACACAGTGGTCACAAGTCATGCATCTCTTATACTTAAAGCAGCAAGATGCAGTATTATTGACATCCTTTCCCCACTAATAACTACGTAGGAATTCACCAAATGTGTGAAACCCCATTTTTTTTGCCCACATTTGCAACAGTGACTGATGTTACTATGGGAGTCGCTATTAAAAAAGAACAGAAAAATAAATAGGAAACTCAGGCTAACTAATAATGATATTTTACTCATTTGGAAAACTGAATACACTTGGTACCCACAGGGTTTGGTTCCAGGACTCCCCGCAGATACCAGAATCTGCACATTTTCAAGTTACTTCAGTTGGTCCTGTAGAATTAGCAGATAGGAAAAATCAGCCCTTGCTATTATGTGGGTTTTTCATTGCACGAATATATTCAATTGGTTGAGGATGTGGTTATCCCCTATATGGAGGGCCAACCCTACTTATTGCAAAAATCCACATTTAAATGGACCCATGCAGTTAGCCCATTTTGTTCAAGGGTCAACTTTATAGCTCATGAAGTCAACATAAACACTGGTGATTTCCAACTTCCTTATGGCATTGACCTGTCTATAAAAGTTTCTTATTATTTTACTCTGAAAAACATTAAATGATTGCTTTTACATACAATTCAGACTTAACTTGAATATGAAAAATATATTGCTCTTTTTTCTTTACTGAATGTTTCTATTTTTCCTGCATCACTAAATATCTTAAGCAAAGTTCAAGAGCACTAAGTTTATAATAATAAAATTTTCAGCTAAGAACAAGTCTGTTTCTGATTTTCAAACACTACCTAAAGAAGTATCATGGTTTAGATTATTATAAAGTTTTTCCAATATTGTCATATAGAGGCCAAAGATATTCGTAAGTTTATTTTTAATTTCAATTACTTGCTTTCCCTTTCTCAAAGATTAACACATTTTTAAAGTATAACTGAATGTTGAGATTGTCTTAGAGAAATCTCAGACTAGTCCACCTGATTTGAGTAATTTCCCAGTTGATGCTGGATTAATGGCACTACCTCCAATATAAAAGTCAAGCATAGAAATGGACAATTTCATCAATATTAGACTCCCATTGTTCTTCAAAGGGCAATGAAATGGCTTTGCCTGAAAACAGCAACAATAAAATAGCAAATGTTCATGAACAAAACTTTGGTTAGCCTCCGTGTATATAAGGTGAGGTGGTTGAGAGCCCTACTGCATGGACTGGCCCCTTCTGCTCTACTACTTTCTAACTCTTTGAACTTGGGCTATTTACTCAGCATTATCTATCCTTCCATATCCTCATCTTCAAAATAAGAAAAATATCACCTACTTCATAAGGTTATTGTGATGATTAAATGCATTACTATATGTAAAATTCTTAGAATAGTAGTTGGTAAATACTGACAGCTGTTATCAGTATTTGGTGTTGCCTGCAATTACAAACATCATGGGATTTCGGAAATAGATGTCATAAGAAACACTGATAAAATTCTAACAAAGCCAAAGTACCTTTCATATTCTAAAATGCATGTCATTATTCATGTCTTTTAGTTAGGGTGTGATCTACTTGTAAAAATAAGCATAAGATTGACTCAAGAGGTTAAAAGACAGTATTCCAATGCCTATGCCTTCTAGGAGGAAAGTAGACGTATAGGTATGCTTGAGTTACAGGTTCAGCTTGATAGCTCCACAGAATAAGATAGAGAAAAAAAATAAGTCAGCTAAAGCCAGAAGTACTAATTACACAGTGACATCATAGGTAAAACATTTGATTTCCAGTCCTCAGGTTTGTCCATTGCAAAACTGAAATCAAAATAATTGTACAGTGAGGTTCAAATGAGATAGAGTTTGGGAAAAAAGATGACAGACTATAAAACTTCTGAGGAATGCTTTGTTCCTGGTTGTTATGGCAGGCAGGTAAATTCCTATCTCTCTGATCCTTCTCTCTAACCAAGAAGCCCTTTACTCTACGACCAGGATCACATCTATATCAACCCTGTACTACCATATCCTAGACAATATGCATTTCTTTGTGCCTTTTGTTTGTTTTATAATGTTGTCAATCCAAGTATACTAACAATGCAAAAAAACTGTACAATTTTTTTCTTGATTGAATATTTTCAAGAGACTAATACTGGGCTTTTCTAAATAAATTCATGGATACTCTAGTGGATCCACAAACTATCAGAAATTACAAGCACTATTATTTTTCTTATGCATATGTGTTTATTTGAGTGAAAAAATATAAACCATTAATTTCTTTAACTCCTAAAGGTTGCCTATAACTATAAAATTTAAATTATAATTACATACAATTATTATTATTATCATTTTGAGACAGGGTATTGCTGTATAGCCCAGGCTGGAGTGTAGTGGCTCAATCTTGGCTCACTGCAACCTCCACCTCCCAGGATCAAGCAATTCTTATGCCTCAGCATCCCAAGTAGCTGGGATTACAAGCAAGCCTTACCATGCCCAGCTAATTTTTGTATTTTTAGTAGAAACAGGGTTTTGCCATGTTGGCCAGGCTGGTCTCAAACTCCTGACCTCAAGTGATCTATCCATCTCGGCCTCCCAAAGTGCTAGGATTACAGGAGTCAGCCACCATGCCTGGCCTTTTATGAAATTATCAAAATTAAGTTATAATTATACTCTTCAAATGAATTATGTTGATCACAATCACATTCTAACCTACATAGCATATGTTCACAATCTTACTTTTTTTTTGAGGGCACATTAGTACAGCCAATATAATGGCATTTCTGTTTTAGAATAAAAATGTGAAAATGTTTTCAAATGTTTGTATTTACAGATGTATTCATATCATTTTCAAACCTGAAATAATTTTGTCATGAAGATTATCAGGATTATAAGCCTCTTGCTTTTAGTACACCTGAATTGTTCAAATGCTACTCACTTTGATGCATAATTAGCACTTGTGCATTTCACAAAATTATCTTTTCAAATTAATCTAGAGTAGCCTGTAAGGTACTTGAACATTGCCAATACTACTTTTATATCTATAATTACTAGATGCATATTTTAATAAACCAGAAATAATTCATGGTTTGTAAAGTCTCATTTATAAGGGAATACTTTTGACCTAATAAGCAGTTATATAAATTAAACCCAAATAACAACAATTTCACCACAACAAACTGTGTAATCATTGACAAGTTAATGAGTTTTCTGTGTCTCTATTTTTATAAACAACAATGGGGATTAAAAACCTATCTCATAGGGTTGTTGTGAGAATAAAATTAGATCATTATATTTGAGAAATTTAAAGTGTCTTACACACAGAAAGACACAGTAAAGTGTCTTACACACAGAAAGACACAGTAAAGTGTCTTACACATGGAAAGCATTAAATGACTGTTAAGTTATTAAACAAAGTATTAAAAATAAATAAATACAATAGCAAATAAATCACTGAACAAATGAATTAAACTAAGTAAATAAATAAATAAAATAATCAAAATACAAGTCGTAGCCTGAAGACAATTAGAAGAAACATTGTGGTTTGACTTCATAAATTCTTGAGATCATAAAAATGAATATTTAATCTTACATGTTAATTACTTTTAAAAGAATATCATAGTGTCTTCAAAGGGAAATAATTCATGTGTTTACAGAAACTATTAGCAGCATTGATACTGATTTGACCAAATTCAAACACATAACAGCCCGGTCAAAGTAATGCCACATCTTCAAGTTAAGGAAAATTGATCATCTTCTAGTGAAAAATTATCAAAAGTGCTGTTCTAAGAGATATATAATCCTCTGTATAAATTATTAAGGTATTTTATGAACATAATCCAATTGTATCAAAATTAGCTAACATAAAATTACACTAAGCCAATTTCGATAACAGTGGAGTTAATAAAATTATTAATACTAAACTAAATTTTCCAAGTTCACAGCCGTATTTTATTATTTAATGTGTATCTTTATTGTGATCTGCTCTTTGAACCGAGTACAAGGTGCTGGACCAAACCTGCCAGTAATTAGAATGACGGTAGCTGTTTTTCTAGGCTAATTCAGACATTAATATGCACCGTAAAAGAGATGATTTTAAGAGGAAAAAGATGATCTAAAGATCATGCCCTTTACATTTGTTAAATTTAAACATGAGAACAAGCATAATGTGGGTAAAGTATTATTTTATACTCCATAAAAATTTAAAGAGACTTTACATATTAAAATATTCCTCTGATCTCCTGTTCTTGCACAGTAGATGTAGATTAAAATTCTACATCTGTGCTATATAAATTGGGGCTCACTTCTCAAAAGACTAGAAATACAAGAATGTTAAAAATGAGAAGGTTAAAGAATCACACATCAAAAGAGCAGTACTTATCTCACTTGTTCTTTTTCACTACTTTAGCTGAATATTTCACTTTGAAACATTTTTCCCATTTAAAGTTTATTTTCTTTTTAAGTCTTGGGAAGGTAAGAGTATTAATTCATAGATAATAACAGTTAGCTTCCTGCAAATGCCAATTATTAAGCCATATAATAGTGCTTCAGAGATTATTTCAACAAATCTTCAGCTGTTTATTTGTCAATGTAACAGGGAAAAAAAGGTATCCTAAGACAATGCCTATGAGTGCATAGATCAGCATTATATGAAAATTCTGGCCTTTTTAAATTTTTTATAATCTGTTGAATTGTTTTGTTTTTATTGCACATATTAGGCAAGGATGCTTAATTTTAGCTCCAGATTTTAAAAACTCCAAAGAATGAAGACATGATAAAAGAAAAAGTAGAATTTTGATTACAAAACACTTCACAGATAGAAAATGTTAGTACAGTCAAAACAACAATGAAAACTCTGTAACCTATCTTAAGACAATGACTGCATAAAGATCATATTCCCTCACAGTTTAGGCATCTATAGCCAGTTCCTATAAACACAGATGTGAACATAAAAAACAAAATCACGATTGACACAATAGATATTGAAATGTTAAATACGGTGAGTCAGCCCAAGCCTACAGACAATGTAAATCCAACTATGGATGCAGAGCATGAAACTGAAAAGCACACTGATACAGCAATGAAATTTTATTTTAAAGGCAGCAACATATGACACAAAAAGCAGGCAGGAGTACACTTATTGTTTCTTTTACACTTCCTAATCTTATAATGTGACTCTTTAATTATTTATGAGTTATTTTGATTATGTGGCATTCCACAATCACTTACATGGAGTTACCTTATGCATAAAAAATGATGTATTTTGTTTGTTAAATTGAAAAGGTACCCTATTTCTCTGAGATTTTTATTTAAAATCTAATTGGGGCCTATGAGATTAGAATATTTTAAAGGTAGAAAGTAACATAAGAATAGAATTAGCATTTCAGATGTCATCTATAAAGCAAAGAGAAATAGATTCTTTGACTTTTTATCATAATACTTGATACCTGGAAGTTTACAGGCCATCATGCTTTTATAATCAAAATTAAACTATAGGTAGCCAGAAAATAGATTGCTTATTGAAACGAAAATAATGGTCGTAAAATTTTGTAGAAATAATACTCAGCAGTAATTAATTTAGATGAGCTGATCTCTTTGGTTGGTTTTTAGAATATTACATAATAACAGATTAATAGTGGATAATACAAAAAGTAAACAATTATCAAAATGAATAAATGGGGCATTTGAACTCACAAAGAGGAACCTAAGCATTAGAATAAAATAATTTACATAAAAATTTTCCCATAATGCATAAACTACTACATAGTCTGAATATCTGAAATTCGCTGCATGTAATTGTGATGTATAGAAAGCAAAAAGTCCTATTTGATTATTATACTGTATTCTTGAAACACTTTAAATAGTCCAGGTAATCTAGAACCCAGTTGTTATTAATGACTGAAATGATGACTGGATATGTTTTAACTATATTCCACTACTTTTTCACATTTTTCCCTCACTGCTTAAACAGGAGTTTACTCAGCTGTTTACTGTGTGCATTGAGTAAATTTCAGTCCACATTCATAAACACCTCAATAATTTATATCCAAGGCAGTGGCAGTGAAACAGTTATTCATAATGCATAGTGGGATGAATGTTACAAGAGCTATATGGTGATCATCCACAGGTACTTGACTTAATGATATTTTACTTTAAATAATCTAGCTACCTATATGTCATATTTAATAGGAAACTGCAAAGATGTCATCCACAATTAATCCAATGAATAGCACACTTTTCCTTCCACAATCAAGTTTCCCTGGCAAGAATATAAACATTACCTAGCTATAATTTGAACAGGCAAGGTATGGGAGCACGTTCAGGAAAGCTGTGAATCATAATAAAACGAAATTTCAAGAAACAAATCCAAGTTTTGAGAGAAAAAAGCAGTAGATGGAACAACCTGACAAGTAACAAGTGATTTATATCTTTCCCTTTTAAAAAGATATCTTACAGTTTGGATGCTGAAGTGGCTTTACAAGTAATGGGAATACAGACCAGGAAATGTGATGATAACAAAGGAGATGTGGACAAGGATTGGTGGCTCATGCCTGTAATCCCGACACTTTGGGAGGCTGAGGTGGGAGGACTGCTTGAGCCCAGGAGTTCAAGACAAACCTAAGTAACATAAAGAGACCCTGTCTCTATAAATAACAACAACAAAACATGACTTGGGTATGGTGACACATGCCTGTGGTCCCAGCTACTTGGGAGGCTGAGGTGGGAGGATTGCTTGAGCCCGGGAGTTCAAGGCTGCAGTGAGCTATGATTACACCACTGCACTCCAGCTTGGGTGACAGAACAAGACTCTATCTCAGAAAAAAAAAAAAAAGTAGGAATGGAGAAGTAAAATAATTGATTCTAGGAAGCATATTCAAGACTTAGTTGTTAAAAAAGAAAAAAGAAAAGTTAATTTATTCAATAATCCATTCATTCAACAAAAATTTACTGAATACTTGATGTATTCTATAATGGTATATTAATACCTGGTGTGTGTGTGTGTATGTGTGTGTGTGTGTGTGTGTGTGTGTGTGTGTGTGTGTATGTGTGTACTTGCTAGGAAACAGAAATACAATGGTGGAAAAAACCAAACATGAACTGTGTTCTCAGGAAGTTTATGGTCTAAGAAAAAAGATATTATTTAAATAATCTCACAAATGATTATAAAATTGCAGCTACCTTAAAGACTATGAAAGAAAGGTATATGGTACATGGTAGTGAGAGTTTAAAATAGCATGAAGACATGATGCTTGATTTGAGAGATGAAGCTTGAGAAGAAATTGGCTTAATAAGGCAGGAATGGGAGACCATTCCAGGCAGAGGGAAGAACAAAAACATGTTTGCTGGAACTGATGTTTGCAGTAACACAGTTACTTCTCATTGTCTGTCTTCCTCCCCTTCAAATGAGCCAAGAATTACAACCACCATCATACCAGATATTTGCTTAGAAAGCCCAGTGTACAAAAAAGTAAGCCTTCCTCACTTTTCATACATCCAACATTAGCACTAGGAAGTGACAAATAGTGGATATTAAATAAAAATTAAGTGATTTCATGTAAATTTGCTGAATTCCTGCTATTGCAATATATGTGTTATTTTATTCTAAAAAACTGGGCAATAAATATAACAGGGATAATAAAAAAATAGAACTGTAGCAGAAACATTTAAAATCTATGCAATTTATAACACAAAGTTCTAACCAAAACCATAACAATTTTTATAAAAATCCTATATGCCTAAAAGGACATGTAAAATTCTCAGTAAAGAAATAATACAGAGAATACACAAATTTTCGCTTTAAAAAAAAAGTGAAGGTAGCCAGAGGCTGCAGGGATCAAGAAAAACAGCACAATAAGCACTTTCAAAGCTAAAATTGTGGCTTACTTATACCAAAAAAAAAAAAAAAGCGGTAAATAAATAAAACGATATCCCTCTGTTGTATTGTGCATTTGCCTGTATTAGTATATTTTGCATTCAGCTGTAGTTATTTGGCAAAGCTAAATATGATTATGCTTGGGGAAAAACACACATGAAAGAACTTCCACATTTTACTAACACAATTCCCCCATTTACCCATCATGTTGGAGCTAATTCCCACTACAGAAAAATGCATTGTAGCAGAACAGACTGTACTTAATTGTCTGGTGCCAAGTAGGTATTGCTCACAACTCAGAGTGCTGCAAAAGAAACTCCCCAGGAGGGTTAAAGTCGTCATGGAAGGTTTCATGGACTTAGGCCTGTAATGACAGCTGAGATTTGCATAAACAAAAAGGATTAAATGCATATGCTCTGTGTGTGAGGGTGCTCTAAGTTACATGACCTTAACAAAGTAGAAGATCTGTGTTTGGATTAACAAAGTGTGGTGAGCTCACAAAGGGCCTCCAAAGCCAGGCAGACAAATCCATATTCATTGAATAAAAACACAGAAACACAATGTAGTTTTGGAATAGGAAGGCATTAAAAATACCTATTTAGAGCCAGTAAAGCAAATGTTTATTACTCTATGCTACATGAAGAGCAAGACTATCAATAAAACATGACGGTCCACTTGTCATGCCTCTCTGAGCATATATTGAATCACCTTTGCAAAGGCCGAGTACAGGTACAAACCCATTAATGTGCTAAAATAAATGTATGCATAGTCAACATTGTCCAAATTAAGTTGACCTGCAGTTGGCAAGCATACCTTTCAGGATCCTATTTTACATACAACATATCCTTAAACTAACAAGTGTAATAACTTGGCATATTAGCCTTGACATAAGGGGTTTTTGGAGGGGCATTGCTCATGGGTAAAATGACATTTCATCGGCAAAGTTGGAAATGTGCATTTTCATTCTGCAACTTTATTTACCAGTCAGTCATCTAACACATTTGTGGCTCTTCCACTAGAGTTGTTAACAAACTTAAAAGACACAGTCTCCTCATTGATTTTTTAAAAATTATTCAATTGCATAGCATTGTCTCTTGCACATATTGCATGTTAAATAAATGATAAAGAACAAATGATGACCTGTGTCTTTGTATACCAATAACTAACCAATGCTAAAATATCTCTGACCAAAGAAAATGTATACACTAACATATTACGTAAAACAGAAAGAGCTTAACATATTACCTTTCATCCCTTGTTTTAGTTAATTTTATGTATCAACTTGGCTGGGCTATAATGCCCAGTTGTTTGATAAAACATTGCTCCAGATGTTAATGTAAAGGTGTCTTGTAGATGTGATTAATATGTACAATCATTTAAGTAAAGCAGATTACCCTTGATAATGTGGGGTGGGTCTCATCTAATGAGTTGAAGGCATCAAGAATAAAAACTGATGTTTGCTGGAAAAGAAAGAATTCTGCCTCAAAACTGTAATATAAAAATCCTGCCTGAGTTTCCAGCCTTCCAGTCAGTTCTACAGATTTCAGTCATGTAAGCCAATTACTTAAAATAAGTCTTTCAATAGGTAGACAGACAATAGATAGATAGATAGATAGATAGATAGATAGATAGATAGATAGATAGATAGATATCTTGCTGGGTTTCTCTGGAGAACACTAAACCCTTCATTCTAAAACAGTAGACCAAGGCCGGGCGCGGTGGCTCACTCCGGTAATCCCAGCACTTTGGGAGGCCGAGGCGGGCAGATCACAAGGTCAGGAGATCGAGACCATCCTGGCCAATATAGTGAAACCCCATCTCTACTAAAAATACAAAAAAATTAGCCGGGCTTGGTGGCGCATGCCTGTAATCCCAGCTACTCAGGAGGCAGAGGCAGGAGAATCCCTTGAACCAGGGAGTTGGAGGTTACAGTGAGCCGAGATCGCACCACAGCACTCTAGCCTGGCAACAGAGCGAGACTCCATCTCAAAAAAAAAAAAAAGTAGACCAAAAATACCTGATTAGAAGTAACTTATACAAGACAGTTTCCATAAGAAATTAATTACTACATACCTGTGTACATGTGTACATACACACATATAACAAAGATTGATACAAGTTTGTCTTCATGTCAAAAAATATTCCAGTAAAAAAATTTTAATTCAATAAAATTTGTTTTTGATGTGAGTGTGAACTGCACTACTTTCCTTTGTCAAAGAAGAATGTAATCTCAGCAGGACCCCATCTTTCTATAAACACACTCTAAAATCAAAGACAATCATCAGTTCTGGTCCCTAAGGAGTCCTAAACTTGAGTGAGTACTGAGGATTCCTAGGGCTATATTTACACAACACAAATGATTCACATGATTGAGAAAATTCATCCCTTTAAGTTTCACTACAAAACACCTAAATTTTGCGCACACATGCTAACTCTTGAAAGGGTTTTAAGGCAACTTTTCTTTTAGATAGATTAAACATAGTTTTTATTATGTATATTTCAGCTCTAGTAATACTTAGAAAATAGCACAAGTGGCTTTTAATCAATGCAATTAATGATGACCATATTATTTGACATAATTGTAAATATTTAGCAAATAAATTTTAGGTTTTTAAATAATCAGTTTATTCAAGATGATTACTGAGATCTTTTGCTTTATTCATTTTTCATTTTCATACTTTTATTTACTTCTTTACTTTTGAGATGGAGTCTCACTCTGTCGCCCAGGTTGGAGTGCAAGTGGCATGATCTCAGCTCACTGTAACCTCCTCCTCTGAATTCAAGCAATTCTCCTGCCTCAGCCTCCCGAGTAGCTGAGATTACAGGTACCTGCCACCACACCTGGCTAATTTTTGTTTGTTTGTTTGTTTAGTAGAGACAGAGTTCATCATGTTGTCCAGGCTGGTCTCGAACTCCTGACCTCAGGTGATCCGCCCGCATCCGCCTTCCAAAGTGCTAGGATTACAGGCATGAGCCACTGCACCGAGCTTCATTTTCATACTTTTACACCTGTTATTCTGAATCCACATTATTTCTCTGAGTGACACAATTGTGTTCTCAAGGAAAAATATTACCAAGAAATACAGCTTTTCTTTTTCTACTTCATAATTGGAACATTACTGTTGGCAATACGTGAAAAAAATAGAATAAAATAAAACAGGAAACAGGAACATATGACCTGAAGGATAGATAGTAGATAGTATATATACTTCAAAAACATGAAAGCTAGAACTATAAAGTGAAAATACACTCCATCTAAAGGTCATACAGCTATTTTCTATGGCTTATGCACTTGGAATACAGGGAATTTCTGACCAAAATAGAAACCATGGAACCTAAACTGTTCAGAAAATATCCCTATAAGGGAAAATATATACAGGCACATAATTTACCAACATCATGCAAAACTGACCAGCAGATCAATACCACACTAGTGACAGGATATCTTTTATGTAAATAAGAGTTTCTCTATGATGACTTAGTCCCTTTTTGCCACATTGGAAACTTAGGGCAATGATGTGAGGAGGCAGGGTGGAGATCTGGAAACAAGCACACTCACTCTGTGTAGCAAGCTAGGATGTCACTAACGTGGCTACCAGAAGAAACAGACAAACAAAAAAAAAGTCTGCCAACTTCTGTTCTCAACAACGACCATCAATTATATGGGGACAGGAAACATACTGGGTTTCATTAACTGGCCCATACATGCATAGGGCCTAGTAACATTTGTTTACTGAATGAAAGAATTCTGGCAGCCTCACATGACCTCAGATTTGTCAACATTTCAAATGTGTATCTGGGCTGTATAAAGTGGAAGAAAATGCCATATTCCAAAGGTCTTAAAAAGTGAACATGGAGTTAACGGGTGCAGCACACCAACACGGCACATGTATAGATATGTAACAAACCTGCACCTTGTGCATATGTACCCTAGAACTTAAAAGTAAAATAATTTTTAAAAAAAAGTGAACATGGAGTAGGTGTTCAGGATTTTGATTTGAGGAAGTGACAAAACCAACTCTCCTTTGATCTCCATTCTCCAAATTAGCCTGTGCCACTGCTTCTTGCTTCCCTAGACCTCACTAACCCCTAATGCATGTAGTTTACGTGCCACCATTCCTCCAGTCCTTTCATTTACTTTAAGACTTTTAGCCAGTGTTGGCTATTCAGCTCCAAATTAAGAACAAATTTTCAGTCTATGAAATAGCCAGGGAGGGCAGTGTTCAAAGTGAGCCTAGGGTAGGATTCAGAACAGTGGTTAGCACTGGAAGTAGTTCACATAATGCCGACAAAATTCATGTCACTCTTAGTTGGGCGTAGTGGGGCGCACCGGTAATCCCAGCTACTCGGGACGCATAAGTGAGAGGATCACTTGATCCCAGGAGTTTGAGGCTGTATTGAGATATGACTGTGCCACTGCACTCTGGCCTACGTGACAGAGCAAGACTTTGCCTCAAAAAAAATATTTAAAAAAGAAATCCACGTCACTCTTAAGTAGTAGTGCATTTATTCATCCATTCCTCACTTCCATACTGAGTATCTTTACACCTCTGGTTTAGACCAGCTGGTGGGGAAAGAGAATAAAATAAAAAAAAACCCTGCCCTCATAGAGCTCACCATCTACTGAGCATGAAGTACAAACAAGCAGTGAATTATGATACTTTCAATGGAGATTTGATACTAACATACACAGAATATTACTGGAACTCAGAATATGCTTCTTACGTGGAATTGAGATGGGCTTCCGTGAGTTTACTTTTGAAAGGAACTTCGAAGGGCCTACTAGAATAAGCCAAGTGATGGAAGGTTAGTAACTGCAGTTAAGTAACGTAGTATCTGCAACAGCAGACTCTATGATTAATGTAAACAAAAACGGCATATTTTGCATTTTTGCAAGAGAGGTCAGCAAGATCTAGTACCCTGGATAGCTCCTCTGCGTCAAAGGTGACTGTGCAGACTGACGGCTAGCAGATTGGAATTGAGATTAGAGAATCTCCAGAACTTCAAATTTACTAATCTGTTTTGTATTCAAATTATAATTCCTTGGCTTTTAAAATATCTCATCCATTTATTTCCTGAACCAGGCCTCTGAGGCTGGGTACTTTCTATATCACCATCCAATGAACCTGACTCTCCTCAGAAATATCCTGGGAGGCACTACCTTCCTTCTCCTCACTGGATAGTTACCACTCTGGGGTCTTTATCCCCTCTGTGTTTCAAGCCAGGCTAGAATTCATACTATATTGTCCTGATAATCAACGTAAAACTTCCCATTTCAGGACCCTTCCTCCTATCAGAAACTGAATTGTTGTTGATAATGAAGCTATCTCTCCAATACCCCTATATTTATACTTTGAAGTACCCTGTAAGGAATACCTCTCAAAAACAATTTTAGTCATAATGTTTCTAAAAGTTTATATACCTGTGTACAAATTTGTAATGTTTCATTTAATGGCCCAGTTTAGTAATCTGTACTTTAATTTTTAAGATTTACATTATGGGAGTCACATTCTGACTTTTGTGGAGCTCATTTATTAATGAATACTTTTAATATTCCTAGGTCATTTATACATGAATACAATATTAATAGCTGAAAAAGTCAATAATTATTCTTGAGCTATCTGTGCACTAGGTAACATTCCTTTGAAAATTTAAGAATCTTATTGTACAAACTCAGTGGGGTTTTGTTACCTCTAAAATATATTGAAACTTTACCTGAAATAAGTTATTCTTAATTTATATTTATAACAATGAATTTGGGTCTTGTTTAGAGCTAGTATTTTCCTCCTTTTCCTAACTTCTCACCTGATGGTTTCTGGGATATATGCATGGTTTTCTCACTTCGAGCTTTTCCTAAATGTCTTGAAGAATATTGTCTATTATCAAGAAGCACTCACAATCCATTTTATATATTCAGACTTAATGTTTTGGTCCTTTCTATATCTATAAAATAAACAAAACTAAACAGACAAACAAAAACAGTTCTCTAAAGGGATACTTGCCTAGAAATTTAACCATTTATTTTTGCCATGCCTCTAATTCACGTTTGGTTGGCTTTTATTTGTAAACATGATGTAGGTTTGTGATACATTATTTACTGCTATTGCAAAACACACACACAACAAACATTCATTAACAGATTCATAATACTTGCTTCCAAGAAAGAGCTAATTTCAGTGAATAGGTATATAAATACAACAACTTAGTCTGAATTTGTTTAATAAGAATGGTATATCACTGATATCCCCATAAAGGCTGAATTAGAGTAGTACACTTAGCTAAGCAAACACTTCTTTTTTTACCTTTTCTTTTTTAGAGACAGGGTCTTGCTGTTGCCCAAGCTGGAATGCATGGTGTGATCATAGCTCACTGCAGCCTCGAACTCCTAGGCTCATGCAATCCTCCCACCTCAGCCTCCCAAGTAACTAGGACCTACAAGAGTGCTCCACCACACCCAGCTAACAAACACTCCTTGAGTACAGGAGCAGTAGTAAATTTCACTAATGAACTGGAGAAATTAGAGAAGAAACCTTACTGTGTGGAATAAATTTCATCAATTTTTCTACATTCTAAATACATAAGATACAAATAAGGTTATGAAGGAGAATGCAGAAGAGTCATATCATCATGAACTTAGGTGACTAGAAAAAGAGAAACAGGCAAACCCTAAAGAATTCATATGCACATTGTGCATATATTTGTACACACATATCACATTTGGACACCAAATAAGATACAGAATTGCAAGTATTTCATTTATTGTGGATTAAGCTGTTCAGTAAACACCATAAGTTATTGGTAATTTATACTTTAAGATAATACCAATAAGAGGTGCATGATTTTTGAAACTGACGGACTTCAACTCTACAATAAACATTTATAAAATATTTATTGTCAATGATGATGCATGACTATCTTTCTAGTGGGGCACAGCCAGGTAAGGAAAGGTTACATTCAGCAAAATAAGGCAGTCTGGCGATGGTCCTAAACTGGTACTACAACTGCACTGTCGTTTAGAAAGCACTCCAGAGGCACAGCTGTAAATACTTAGAAAAAGTCTAACCAGTCTAACTATGCAGGAGCAAGGCAATATGCCATAAGTAGCTGGCATCATGGAAATCCAAGAGTGAGTATTGAAATGAAGCATACTTCTAAGAGCTAGCAATGTTTGGAGATCCAGGAAAGTGTTGTGTTTTCTGGTGTCTGCTGGCAGATCAAATGGCTCAGGAAATGAGGTTGTTTCAGAGGCAGGATCCCAGTCTTTTTTTTTAAAAATGAGGTTGTTTCAGAGGCAGGATCCCAGTTGTTGTTTTTTTTCAAAGGGGGGGTCTTGCTCAAATGCTAGGAGGAATAGTGAGATTGGGTAATTTATCAAGATGCAGAGGAAAATATTAAGCGAGAAATCAGTTTCAGTTATAGAAGTAAGCCTAATTACTAGAAATACGTTGTAATGTTAGAGTTGAGTTATCAAAGGCTGCTTAATGTTAAGCCACAAAATGTTAGGCTAGAAATCAGTTAATTTTTCATTATATAGAAAGAATGCTTCCGAATCAGGAGCATGGTTAAGGCTCAAGTTACAGTTCATTCTTCCAGTAACAGAAATAGATTTTGACAAAAGCTACAAAATAAGCCATAAGTGAAAAATTAGTTAAAAAACATTTTTTAATCCTTGATATTATTCATCTAGTTTTATTCATGGTTTTGACAGATTTAAACACATTATAAAATATATATAACTTTGTATAGTCTTGAAGAGAGTTTCAAAATAACCAAATTTAACTTTCTGTCCATTTACTTCTATGAAATCAGCCTTTAAATATATCCTTTGCTACAAATATGTGAACACTGATTAAATCCACAGTTAAATAGATGAACTGAAGAATAAAAGTTAAAAGAAACTAAATTAAATCTGATAGCAGCAGTGAACATATTTCCTTTTCATGGAAGGAAAGCTAGATTCATAACTTGTGCATAAGCTCAACTTTTCTTAAGCAACATGCTCAAAGCTCTGCATGAACCTTTCCAGAAGATAAGCTGCATAACTTCAAATATGAAGTGGAATATCTAATGTCTGAACTTTCTCTGCATGAACGCACACATTCACAAAATTATACTTGGTTACATCTTAAATTTTCATTAAAGAGTTCAGTGATTCTGACTAAATAGAGTAAGAGAAGTGTGGTTGAATGGCACTGAGAGTGCACAATATCCCTACTGAAAATAGCAATAAGAAGATGGGAGTACCAGCCTTGCAGGTCCTCCATCTCCAAGTCCTCAGTGACCCAAGAAGCAATGGCAGCATCATTCAAGATGGTGGCAAAAGGACAGGTAATACACAGATATTGCTGCTGGGCCCTTGGTTAAATTAGGAAGAAAGAGGAGATATACTCCTTCAGAGTTTCTCTGTTTATGAGTTTCATAATTTTTGCATCATTATCACTTTAAAAATCAAAGTTTGGTCTATATAGTTTAGCAGACCATAGAACAGAGACTCGGTTTCCTCATCTCTAATATATGCATCAAACTAACTTTACAATGTTAGAATGACATGACATAACATTATAAAGTGTATATCATGTAAGAAGTGTCCAGCACATTACAGTCATTGCTATTGTTGTTAATAAAATAATATTTCATAATTTGCAAAACAGGAAATACCTATGTTTGCAAAAAGTCTAAGACTCCCCTTATTTTTAATATTTCTTAAGGTTTCTTTCTTTGGAAAAAATAAAACATTCTCAGAATGAAGGCACAGAAGCTCAGTTATTTATTCATATATTGTTTTAGACACTATTTATCAGGCATCTACTATGTGCTGGACATTGCTAACACTGATGAAGCAATACTGAACCAATCACACAAAACAGGTAAAATTTAAACTGCCAAAAGTACCACAAGGAAGAGGAACATAATGCAAAACTATATATAATAGGGCAACCGATGTAGAAAACAAGGCCAAGAAAGGTATCCCTAGGGAAGTGATGATTGAAATAGAGAAGCAAGGGTTCGGTGGAAAGGGAGAGAAACAGTGGTATAAAGGAGATACAGGATGTGAACACATTATATTTAAGCTTGAAAGACGTAGAGCTATGGTCCAAAATTTATTTCAGCAGTGGGACTTAGAATATTTCACGTGTGATATTATTATTGTACAGCTAAAACAGCTATAATCTTATCCAAAGAAAGGTGCTTACTATATGCCAAAACCAAAAATATCACAGGAGAGTCAACAAAACTAAACAGAAATTGGTCAACTTTTGTATTGTGCATACCCTTTGCATTATAACTACCTACCAATAAGGTCCAGCCTACGGTCATTACTATCCAGTTAAATTTTCACGTATTCCCTCCCCAATCAACAGCAAATTCTTGCACAAGCAATGGGAACTCATTAAAAATTTGGTCAGAAAACATAGTTAAGATGAAAATCTTTTGATGGACAATGGAATATTTTCCAAAACTGAATATCTGAACCTTAGTTTACTACCAGCTGAGGGAAGTATTTATTTATAAAACAGAAGAAAGACATAGCCTTCAGTTTTTACTCTAAAATACTCTAGGTCAGTGGCTTTCAAATTCTAGAGTGCATAAGAATCACATAGAGAACCCCACCCCAGAGCTTCTGAATCAATCAGTCTGTGGTGGGGCTCCAGATATGGCATTTTAACAAGTTTATACTTGCTGCTATTGCTGCTTAGGACATCACATTTTGAAAACCACTACTCTAGGTTAAGAATTGTCACTAGATAATAAACTGTTTCTTTATAAAAGTCCTTTGGACTGTATTTAGTATCAAAGCACAGTTTAAAAATTCAAAAATTTTAATCAAGTTTAACTTTAATTAATATTTGAAAAGAGTTAGTGCAGTGTAAATGATGCAAAACCAAAAGCCGTGCTTTAAGTTATTCTAGGTATAGGGCCAGGAATTTGGCAAATAACTTCATTAGTTAATGATCTGAGCAGAAATCTTTTAACAATTTGTAATATATCAAACACCTCAGTAAATATTTCCAACAAACACCTTTTAAAAAAATTTAGCCTGCATGGAAACAACTTAAAATACAATATGGTTGTTTAAAGTAGACTGATAACAATATCTTGGTAATGTACTGCAGTTTAGAATAGTCAGCTTTATATTTTAATATTCAGTTTAAGCTTCATAGTAAAACATGTTTCTTTTGTTACAGTGTTTTCTCCTCAATCTCCCCATCTTTTTTCACTGCTTCTCCCACCCCAGCCTTCATGTTTTATTGTTAACTGACACTCTTGCACAGGGAAGATAATATTGCTGATAGAAGCGTATGTACTCACTATAAAGCAAACAGATTTTGTCACTGTCCAATAGGGAAATCATGCAGAAGCTGTCAGTCATGCAGTGGACGAGATTACATTATCGAAATGATACACCTGTGACATATAGTCCAAAACCAAATTCAAAAGGTACCAATTAACAGATAGGCTAGTTTGTACCCTAACTACATGGGGAATCATTCCATTCTTGCATGAATATAAAATTGGTGATTAAATAGGCTTTCACTTTTGTAATAACTCTTATCTATTCACTGTCAACAAAATATATATATGAAAATATTTTAATTCAACTAATCTGAAAGTAATTCCATTTGGTTATTTATTGAAAGTCATGTCTAATATTTGTGCAATTTCTTTACTGTCACCAAAACATACTTCTGGGGTGTCATATTGAATGGACAGGCTCAAAGTCAACTCAGATGTTTCCCTTTTATTCTTGAAATGAAGAAATGCATTTTAAGCAGTTTGTCTAAAATCAACCTATATACACAAAGAAAAAAACAACTAAGTTTAGAGACAGGTCATGGTGTTATTGTTAATACAATTTATTTATCAGAAGATAGTTAAAATAGCCATAAAATTGTTGCTAAAATTCTAAAACTTTCACTATAAGCTCCGTATCATAGCTCTATATTTATGGCAAATAATATACGGATAGATTAACTATTATGTGGCTGCATACAATAACTTTAAATAAAATCTAATCTAATAGATTCAATAAATCTAAGAAGTTTAAAATAAAATATATGAAATATATTAATAGACAACACATTTTATATGAAGAATAAAATGTTAAGTATTCAATAGATGCTCACTATTAATACTGTTATTCTTTTACACATCATCACACTTCTTTAGAGCAAACCTAAAAAGATTTGCTTAGGGAAATACCGAAAACATCTCACTATAAAGAGGTGTGCCACTTTTACTCAACACATTAGTGAGATGTGGATACATTTAAATATTTAAAGTACATATTCTCTACAAGAACTCTATTGCACTATTGTAGTAATACAAGTACATATTGTCTATTAAAAGGCAATATAAGCCAGGCGTGGTAGCTCACGCCTGTTACCCCAGCACTTCAGGAGGCCGAGGAGGGTGGATCAACTGAGGTCCGGAGTTCGAGACCAGCCTGGCCAACATGGTGAAACCCCATCTCTACTAAAGTAAATACAAAAATTAGCTGGGTGTGGTGGCGCGTGCCTGTAATCCCAGCTACTCAGGGAGCTGAGGGAGGAGAATCACTTGAACCCAGGAGGCGGAGGTTGCAGTGAGCCGAGATTGCGCCACTGCACTCCAGCCTGGGCGACAAGAGCGAAACTCCATCTCAAAAAACAAACTAACAAACAAAAAGACAACATAAAGCTAAAGATTTGTCTTCTTAAATGTGTAAATATTAACAATTAAATTCAAGAATAGAATGTGGGCAGGGCGCAGTGGGTCACGCCTGTAATCCCAGCACAGGAGGCCGAGGCGGGTTGATCATGAGGTCAGGAGTTTGAGACCAGCCTAGCCAACATAGCAAAACCCCATCTCTACTAGAAATTCAAAATTTAGCTGGGCGGGGTGGCATGTGCCTGTAGTCCCAACTACTCTGGAGGCTGAGGCAGGAGAATCACTTGAACCCGAGAGGCTGAGGTTGCAGTGAGCCGAGGTAGTGCCACTGAAATCCAGCCTGGGTGACAGAGCAAAAATCCATCTCAGAAACAAACAAACAAAAAGAATAGAATGTGTAGAAGGATGTACATCCAAAACAGACTCAACCTGCACTCTGCAAAATATCCAGCAATATCTTAATTTATATCAAAACAAACTTATCTTCCCTTATATGTTCTTTTCTATTATTCCAGGAGACTTGCATCTTATACCTTATATTTTTCTTATCCACAATGTACTAATCCTGCTTATCCTTTAACATCAAGATCAAGCAAGTCTTACCCACCCCCGAAGCATTCTCAAACAAAATCCAGTATGAAATGTTATTGTCATGCTCTGAACTCCTGTAGTACTCATTAGACATGTAATCTCTTATTGTTACAGGTTGTTAACTCTACGCTCAAGCATGAGCATCAGATTCCTCCCACATGCAAGTAAGTTCCTGAAAGACAGGGAACAAGGAATCTCCCGTTCCTCCCCAGTGCCTAGACAGTAGTACTTTGCAAACGTTAGGCCCTTTATTATGAGCATTATGATGAGTAATAAAATGCAATAAAGGGTTGAATAACTATTACTGTAAAAATGTAACAAATTTTTCATTTTCTACTTTGTTTTACCTAAATTAACATTCTATGGTATAAATAATGTATCTTTAAAATAATAAACAGTTGCTGATTCTCTTAACTGTCAAAAAAACAAAATACTCATAAATAGGACTTTTAATGATTGCAGTAATACAGTTCATCAATTACATTTTTTAATTCCCTATTATATCTATGTTCAAACAGTTTGGGATAGTTGAGGTAATAACCCTCCGAATGGGGTTCTCCATCTGAGTTCTAACCTAATATTTAAAGCTGCACATGCTTCCGTGTTGAAAATGTATTTCAAAGTAATATAAATCTAACAAAATCAAAATATCAAATCCTTAACTCTGCTTTGTTTTTCAAAGAACAGGACTGTTAAGGAAAGCAATAAAACAATACAAACAACAGTTGGTTTGTTTTGATCAAAATAACTAATTAATTTAAATGAAGACAAATCACTCTGACAATAGGTTGACCAACTTCTCTTTTTTCTCTGTGAAACTATTGAAAGTGTGGTTAAAACATGGAATTTCAATATTTGAAAAACATTGTCTTGGCAGGCTTTTAGAGACATTTCAGTTTGCAATATTAAGGATACTGTCCTACTACTAAACCCAGTCACAGTTCTATAAAAGTACAGGTTGCTACTTTTAAGAGAAAACATTCATTTTATAAGCACCGTGACAGGCACTGTCCCAAGGCATCTTTAAGTTTCAAGTTACGTATCTGGAACATGTACCTGTTATAAAGCAAACAGAAAGAGAAACCAAGACAAATTATATTATAGCCTAGATTACCAGTATTTTAGGTCTTCCCTTAATAACCAGTTTTGAAGGAACCAGTGATAACTGACCCCCACCTAGGTGTCCTCTTATCCGTTTTCCCTAAGGCTGTTAATAAAACCAGCTTTACTTTAAACGTGTACACATTATTTTTAGTAGTCCTTGAGGGGCAGAGAAGGGAGGATGTGTGTTACATTTCAATAGGAAGGCATTCAACTGTAAAGATTTCAGAAATGAAAGCTGTTGAAACCAAGCAGGTATTTTCTGACTTGTAAGTCCTACTGACTGCCTGAAAAGGTAAGAGGGGTGGAGAAGAGGACATAAAAACATTAAAGGGCAAAGAATCTGTAACTTCTAAGAAGTATTTTTTCTACCTGTAAAAATATGAGTTTTTTTTTTTACTTCATTTCATATTCCATGTCCCACGAGAGGAAGGGGAAGCATAATTGCTTCTAATTCTGAGGCAGGGAGAGGAGAGAGAGAGAGAGAGAAAGAGAGCAGTTCAGGATACACTAAAAGGAAACCCCAAGAAATTTCACAACTCTTTGCCATAAATAGCCTTTCTTCTCACTCTGGATACCTCCTCCTTTACATCCGCAAGGCTCAGCCTCCACGCACGCAGAAGCACCATTCACAAATCCCTCCGTCACCCTTACCCCTTGCTGGCACCGTGTGTACGAGTCCCTGGGACACAAGCCAAAAGTCGAAGGGGCCAGGGGGACACATGCGGTTTCAGCTTACGGCTGACTTTCTGCTCAGGTGAAACAACCCACTGGTTAGTCCAGAGCGCGCGCGCGCGCGCACACACACACACACACACGCACACAACCTGGGGCCCTTGACGCTCCACCACAAAGCAAGTGGTTCAATCTAAGTCGCTGCCGTTACTGCTGCCTCTGGGCAGGGTCTTGCTTCCAATCCAGGAAACTGGCGCCAGAGGACAAGCAGGCGGAGGCAAGAGGTGGTCCCGGCCCGGCACTGCGGTTCCTCCGAGAACCCCTGGCTCCCCGCCCCCTCCTCCCCTTCCCCCTCTTCGCCGCCGTCCCCGCCTCAGCACCCGCAGCCCGGGGCGCCAGCGCTGACCGGTCGCCTCTACCTGCGGGACGCGAGTGGCGAGGAAGGGGAGCGACCCGAAGCCTGCGCCAACTCTCGCCGCCTTGGCCAGCGCTCCGCATCACCCTGGAGTGGCCGCCGCGGCCGCAGGCAGCAAACCACGCAGCAGCGTGGAGGAAATGGCCACGCGGCGCACTGGGAGTCGCGGGCCGGTGGTGAGCGAGCCCGCCCGCCTCCTTCCCACCCCGCCCGCAAGGCCAGGTCTCTGCGCCGAGCACGCCGGGCCTGGGCGCGCGCTGCTCCCAGGCGGCCCCGACACGGCGCGGTCACCTGCCGAGCGGTCATCACCGCGTCCGCCTGCGGCCGGCCCCGCAAAGCGGCGACGCGACGCGCGACCCGCTGAGCGCTGAGGCACCAGGGGCGTTACTACCTTGAGGGCTCCGTGCGCTTGTTAAGGCTCCTCCCGGGAACTCAGGGATTTATGTCTTCGGGGCACGGGGGTGTCCTTCCTGGTCCCCCTCCTCTGCCCTCCCTCCCCTTCTCGGCTGTTGGGCTCCTCTCCACTCCCAGTTGCACAGAGTCCAGCTGCGTTATTTAATAATCCTCCTGCTCCTCCTGCCTGCGCCAGCGGAGCTGCTCTGCCCGAGCCACCGCTTCCCAGTCAGTCATGTTGAGACGGAGAGAGAGAGAGAGAGAGAGAGAGAGAGAGAGAGGAGAGGCAGAGAGAGGCGGATTGGCAGTAGGTCGGCGACTATTTGTGGTGAGGGAGAGAAGAGCAGAGCAAGAGGAGGGCAGGGGAGGGACGTGGGGAGGCGCTTCCAAGTGTGTGAGTGCGCGGAGTGTGACTGTGTGGGGAGCGCGAGATCCACCTCCCCGGCAGGCCGCGCTCCGGGGCTGTGAGGAGGGCGGGCCCAAGCGCGGCCTTTATACAAGGAGGAGTGTGGTGGGCTGGGCGGGGCGGCTTGGAGGGCGGCGCCGGGCCCACTGCGTCCGCCGGATTCCACGCACGCATCCTCTGGCATCGACGCGCGCACACCCACTGCTGGCCCGCTGCTGAGTTTTCATTTTAGGGGAAGCAGTATCCCACCGCGCTGACCTGGCCTTTTCCCCCAGTCCATCCTAGTGCTTACGTGGAGTTCAAGTGCATGGGCAGGTCAAGACTAGAGAATAGGGGAAGTCTGAAGAGACGTGAAGTGACTGCGGGGATGCTGGAAATAAATGCACTGTATTTCTCCTCTCCAAGGTTCCGATGTTATCTTTTTTCTCTTCCTCCTGTAAGGGAAGGAATTACCAGATTCTTTCGCCGCTTTTCCTTCTCACCCACACAATTCACATCCTGACAAGTGTCTTCATTCCTCAGTAACAGGAAAAGAAACCTAGCTTCTTTCCTTTAAGCAGGTCACACCTCCCAGGAACCATTTGCAGCAATCAATTCTGTAAGATAATGCAAGCACTGCGACTGTGTCCGAGAGTGGAACTTGTGTTCCTACAAGGAAGGCCCTACACAATACAGGCATTACAAGACAATCAGCTCAATTTGACATCATTTGACTGATGGTCCCCTGGAGAAAATTTGCCAGTTTAGAGATCGAAAAGACTTTTGATGCATGGTTCTGTTGCCTACATAATTTATTTTCCCCTGATCCTCTCTCCCCTTGCACTGCCTCATTTCCTTTCAGGTTTACACTAAGTACTGAACTCTTTCCCATCCATCCCCTTCTTTATCTCCACTCCAGTATATTTATGCCTTTAGCAGGCAATACAGCAAATGTAGTGCATTTAATTCTGTGTGTGTGTGTGTGCGCGCGCATCTGTTTTTAACCCATTCTGGTAGAATGTAGGACCATTTCTAGGTAGAAAATGCATCCCCAATATTAAGTTTGTACACCTAACATCACCTCCCTTACCTTCTGCCCAGATTACAAGATGTTGTGATCAGGTGCACTGAGGTATTGAGAAAAACTTCCAGAAATCAAGTGATCTACAGTTTTTTCAAGGTGTGTTTGTGTGTGCGCGCGCGCGTGCGCACGCTCTGTGTAATCTAACTGGCTATGATCTAACTTCTGAAATGTGGTTATATTGGGAATAAAAGCAAGATGTATTTTTTAAATGAATCTGAGTGGTCAATGTATATTACAGCATGGGGACAACTCAGATTTTGGGAGACAATTATAGGAAACATTTTTCATAAATTAGACAAAAGGAAGATAAGATTTAGGAGGCTACGGAGGAGGCGGCAAGGTTGACAATTCAGTTGTCCTATCTTCTTCCATGGCTTGTGACCATTGTACATCTTTAGGGTTTTGTCATATGCTGGCACCTTATATATTCTCCACATATTTTACCCTTTCACATTGATGTTCCTGTCTCGTAATTCTTCAATCTCTCATACAGAGTTTAGCAAACATTAAAAATGATTTAAGCATGTGATCAAGACCTAACAAAGAAGTGATATTAAGGAGTGTGATAAAAACAAAGTGATATTGGAAAGGACAGCAAGTTGGGACAGGTGCGTGAATATATCAATAATATAAGTATATAGGCCATTAAAGCTTCTTTGATTAAGCACTGGAAAAATGAATGGACTAACAAAGCATATTGGGATTGATAGTGTGCCCTATGGGACAGCTATTATTATTTCCTCAATTTTACAGACCAAGAAAGTTAAATTTTGAAAGTGTGTGTAGATAACCTAAGATCATACAAAGAATAAGTAATGTCAATGGAACTCAATCTGTCTTATTCTACTGTCCATATCATGTCCCATTCAGAAGGCCTGGCTTACTTAAAAATCTCAGGATTTTCCTTAGAGCTTTTGTTTATGAAATAAGCTGACCTACAATCCATTGGCATTTTTCTTCTACCTCCCTCCTTCTTATTACAATGCAAGAGCGATTTATGAAATGTTAATGTTTTTTAGGGCTGGTCAACAATTTAAAAAGTCTTAACATACTTGAACTCATAAATGGAAAAAGAAAACTTTCCTACACAGTCCTTTCTGAAAGAAACCTGGTGTCATTGTAAAACGAAATTTTGTAGAGGAGATATTACTGAACATTGGCATCTAGTGAATACATAGGTGGTTTGAGAGCCGTAAACAGACATTTTAAAAGGTTATGTCCTCCTAAAGGGATGATACTCAATCGTATTCAGCAAGTTTGTGGTGTTTTCAGTGTCCTGGTTCTCTATTTAATTGTCATTAATAACAATAATTTGATTATGACTGTATATTGCATACTTCAAAATTATATATTAGACCAGATATTTCAAGGGCATTTTTGGTAACCACAACTGATTGTAATTTTTACACTCTCAGTTCCATTCATAATTACTGAGAACCATGAAAATCTGTCAATTGCCTTTATTCATTAAGGTATTATAGGAAGCCAACATTTCTTGCTTAATTTTCTGACAATTTTTCTTTCCAAATAAAGGCTAGAATTTATATGCACTAGACCAGAAAGACATGTGAAACATATAACTTAAAACATACTCCTGAAAAGTTTATTCATATTAATGATTTTGTATTTTTGCTGAAAAAAATCTGCACTAGAAACCCCATTTATAAATTATAATGAACCACATTTTAGAAGTTAAGTAAATGAATTATTCTCTTTTAAGATTGTTTAATGTTTCAAGTAGAATTCCCCACTTTGCAACACTTTCAATGATACAATTTTTGTTGTGATAGGAAAACAGAAAAAGTTAATGACTCTTTCCAATTTGTTCATTTTCATCTCATGTATGCTTGCTGCTGTTTGGTTCCCAAGTGCATTTAACTGGCAAGTTCAATGAAGATTTGGCATTGCACCATTTGATGAAAGCAGAAAAATTAGGTTGCCAATTACATATGTGCCCCTTATGTGCACTGAATTCCCACTGAAGTGATGAGCCAAATTAGAAATTCCTCAGTAGTCATACCTAAAAAGTAAAATTATAGCCCAGGGAAGGAAAGGGAGATTTTTTTCCCCAACCCTATTACTAGTCTAAGACATTTTAGAAAGAGAATTAACTTTAATACATTTGTAAAACAATGTTTGTAGATGGAGTGTCATTAAACATTTTTAAATTGCATCTCTTCTGTTCTTTCCAAGCTATTTTATGTTTCTTTGATTTACTTTATACTCGATCGTGATTAGCCAATCATTATGAAAAAATATATGAAGACCATTTCCCCTAGTTGTTTTAGCCTAATGGAATACAAAAATTCAAGAAAATATTATGCATATGTTATTAGCATTCTGGATTTCTTTCATATTACTAAGAAGTAAATTATCCTTCTGTGATGACTTTTGTAATATGAAAGTGGCATCATTAGTACCTTAGAGCAACAGGACTAGTTAATTGACATCAAGGCTAAAACTGGCACTTAGTTCAAGACAAGGACTGATGAGAAAGTGTGAGATAGGAGATGTGCAGATGGACTCAGCTGCAGTTCTAGGTCCAGAGAGCACAGAAAAGCTCAATCTTAATGTAGAAAACTCTTAACTGGGCAAGTTTCCAGGTAGACTAGGCACAGTAGACAAGACTTTAAATAGAATTATTCTTCAGATATCTGATAGTGGTGACTATACTTGGTAAATTGTCTTTTTGCTGTGGAAATTCTGCCCAGTGGCAGGACAGCAAGATCTATTCATGTGGAAATCTAGGCAGAAGCTAAACTTAGGTGACTGGGTCAAAGCACTCACTGCATGAGCTGTCTTTGGTCTGGAAACTCCACAAGACACCTAGGATTCATGCTGTAGGACATACTTGGGAGCAAGACTATAAAGGTGAATGTAAGCCACTATCCTTGCATCTTGGCTATCATGTCCCTGATTTACCAAATGATGTAATTCTAAGCCCATTTTGTGGGCTAAGAGGATGGATAATAGAGGACATGGAGAGGCATCTCTTACCCGGCAACTGAAGTAATCCTGAATTTCCAGGAAGACTACCCAGTTTAGGGAGCTGAAAAAATTTCGAATAGTGTATAGATTTGTCAAAATAAAAACGATTTCCATTTTACATAACGTCATGAGCCCAGAATTTCACAATGTAAGAGTAGCTTTATATAAATGACAAAAACTAGGAAATGCGTTTTTCACATTTAAGTGGTGAAATGTGGTGAAAGGAGGCAAGAGCTAACATTAATGTTCTCTGAATTTAAGCCTCTCTGTTTATTAAGGGAGGAAAACTGAGTTAAAATAATGTTTATTAACATAAAACAAAAAATTTTATAAACAGATTCACCATTAGAAACTTTTATATAATTTTCACATCTTTGTTTCTCTTTATTTTTTTAATTAATTAATTGTTTTTTTGGAAACAGAGTCTCACCATGTTGCCCAGGCTGGTCTCGAACTCCTGGGCTCAAGGGATCCTCCACCCTCAGCCTCCCAAAGTGCTGGGATTAAAGGCATGAGCCACTTTTCTATTTCCAAATATAACTAATGAGGTCTTTGGGAAAATAACTTTAGGATTTCATGCTTTCACATGGAATACTTTTTTATGTTTGAATACAGTAGTTCTCTTTTATCCTTGGGGGATATGTTCAAAGACCCCCAGTGAATGTCTGAAACCATAGATAATATCTCACACACACACACACACACACACGCGGAATAAAAACATTTATATATACACGTACATACACACACACATATATATTTGTGTGTGTGTGTGTGTGTGTGTGTGTGCGCTCTGATAACCAAGAGGGCTACTAAATGACTAACAAGCAGGTAGTATGTACAGCTGGCTATGCTGGACAAAGGGATGACTCACGTCCCGGTGTATGGAGTGGGAAGGACTGAGATTTTATCACATTACTCAAAATGGCACACAATTTAAAACTTATGAATTGTTTATTTTTGGAATTTTCCGTTTAGTATTTTTGGACTGCAACGTTCCTCAGGTAGCTGAAACAGCAGAAAGTAAAACTGTGGATAAGGGTGAACTGTTGTACTATTTTTTCTGATTGTAATATTTTAAAAAGTTAACCCAATTAATTGATTAATTTCTTGATGGCTATGGGTTATATAATCAAAGTGATTTTCTTTTAATTGGGCTTTTGAGTTTTTCTATTATGATTGTCCCTAGGTATCTATGTGGGTTGTAGACATTTTATCAAAACGAATAGGACTTGACACATTTTAAAATAAAACATCAGTTAAACCGTACCTAAAAATAGTATATTGATAAAATCTGAAACTAAAACTAAATCAGGTATATAAATCATATAAATAGATATAGTTATAACCATAGAAGAAATGAAACAAACTGTAATAGTATTCTGGTACTACTTAGATATATAATAAAAGTAAACAATGCTAATAAAATAATCTAAACCATATTAAACCAGTACTATAGCAGGTTGGAAACTGGTCTTACCATCTGTCACTTTCTATACTGGCAGTTTCACAAATGAGATCTCTTTTTGACAAAACATCACAGCAGGAGATACAGACATGTGAATTGTAATTAAAATGTGAAAAATGCATTTCCTAGTTTTTGTCATTTATATAAAGCTTCTCTTATAATTGTGAAATTCTGGGCTTATGACGTTATATAAAATGGAAGTCATTTTTATTTTGACAAGTCTATACATTATTCGACCAAAATTTTAACTTTAGAAATGAATGCATATGCTTTCATGAATTGAAGTGTGGTTTCCTTATGTCTGGTTCACTTAGTAGTGAGATTCAATTATTTTTAATCATCCAAGTATAGAAGATGAAGAGGAATAATTTGTATATATTTATGCAGTCTAGATCATCTTAAGGACTAATGTTATGGCTTTTTATATTTATTTATCATGATATTCTGTAAATAAAAACAATATTGAATTTTTTTCATTTTCTGGAAAAAAAAGCCAAAATCATACACTTAACTCTGTAATAGAAAAACTGCCTGCAGTTTATATCTGGGTGAATAACAGTTTTATAGTTTCTTAGCATTTACATATCAAGGAAACCAAAATATGCAATGTATGAAATGTGACTATTATTAATGTTACAAACATTGATTAAGTGTTCAAGAAAACACTTGTGGTATATTTCAATTTTTTCAAGTTAACTAAGGTTAAAATAGCACATTTATATTCAAATAGCTCCCAATTTTTATTCTCACCACCTATTTTTAACATCTTGGGAGTTTTCTCGAAATTTAAGTTAATATTAAAGTTAGCAGGTGTTCTTGACATTTATTATTCTGGGATTTATTATTCAAACACATTCATATCCCTGACCTACACTGGATGTAACAATGCTTTTTTTTTTTTAATTTTTTGCACTGCCATCATTTTCAACTTTCCCTCAAATGTTAACACTTTAAAAACAATGGATATTGAGATGGGAGTGAGTCATTACATCACCATGTAATCATATGTTTCAAATATGGCTATCACAAGCATCGCATCTCATACACTTCTTACAATGTGATGTTGAAGATGCTCTGATTGAGTGGTAAGTTATGTTTCTCCCTCTTAAGCCTTAACAGACCTTTGTGATGGCCTTAACCAACAGAATATGATGAAAATTATGTTATGTAGTTTCCTAGGCTAGGTCATAAAGCTGCCATTTATTTTCTCCTTGTTCTCTTGGGACTCTTGCTCTTGGAAATTAGCCACCTGCTGTAGGGAAGCCAAGCAGCCTGTGTAAAGGCCCATATGAAGAGAAAGTAAAGCCTCCAGCCATTATCATCCCACATACAATGAGCACCAATTTGCCAACCATGTAGATGAGCCATCTTGGAAATAGATCCTTCAGCTCTCAATCTGTATACTCCAGCCAGCCATGTGGAGCAGAGGCAAGCTGCATTAGTTTTCTATTGCTGCATAGCAAGTTACCACAGACGTAATGGCTAAAAATAAATATCAACTTGTTAGATCACAGTTCTGTAGGTCAAGTCTAGCAAGGTGTGGCTAGTTCTTTGTTCAATATCACAGGCCTGAAATCAAGGTGTTATTTAGGCTGAGTTCTCATCTGGAGGCTCTGGGGCATAGATCCACTCGCAGGCTCATTGTTCAAAATTTAGTTTCTTGCAGTTGTAGGATTAAGTCTCTATTTCTTGATACACGGCTTCCCCCATTGTCAGCCAACAACAGCAGCTTCAAATCTTCATGCTCCAAATCTGTTAGTTCTTCTTCCACTAACCAGAGAAAACTCTCTGCCTGTAAAAGTGTCATATGATTATTTTATTAATAGGCCCACCCTGATAATCTCCCTATCTTGAGGTCAGCTGTGCCATATAACAAAACTATTCACTCAGGTAAAATGTATTATGCACTATGGTGACAGGTTCTAACTACATTGAAAAGGAGGGGATTATACAAGGGTGAGGGTTATTTGAATTCTGCCTATTACACAAGCTTTTCCCTAAGTCTTTAAATCCCACTAGGCTATAAGCCAGTTGTGGGCCCATGACTTATTTGCTTGTTATTATATACCCAATAACTTGTAGAAGCAAAATAATGGGTGCTCAGGTGAAACAAGGATTGGAGTATGTGACTGTGGATTTATTCTTTATATCATTTCCAGCAAATCATATATAATAGAGACACATTATTGTTATTCCTTTGAGAGCCTTCATTTTCCTTCAGACTACTGACAGTCTTTTGTCTCTGATTCTTTCATAAGTTATCTTTTTTTCTGAACTAACTTTAAATATGAATGTTGCAGTCTAAGCATAATGGAGGAGTATATTCACTAACCTGATACATGAGAATTATTTCAAGATCTATTTTAATTGGTCATTTCTCACCAGTATTGTATTGTTTAGTAGTAGAAAACATCTTTATTTGGAATCATAGAAAAGTAAAATTTGAAGGAACCTTAGTTATTCAACAAATTTGTACTGAAGATACTAAACCAATCAAATATTAGGGATACCAAGATGGGAAAAATCTTTTCCTATTGAGATGGTCATTGTAGAATACAATATGAAGTACAATACAAAAGGTACACAAGCAGTTACTCCTTGGTTTCAGGGAAATCAAAACCTGATCCTAGATATGCTGCAACAATCACAGTAGCTAACTCTCAGTCTTTATTTTACTTTGGCGGATTCTGGATTGGAGTTGTTTCATACCGTGTCATCTTGCGAAACTTGTGTTTCCTGGAAATCTCTTCCTCTTATGGTTCTGAATTAGGGTTGGCTGGAAGAGAAGTCTTCATGAGATTTGGAAGAAAAAAATTAAAAGGGCAGCTTTATTACACATTGAAGATCAGTGTATGGAACCAGGTTCTGTTTTTTGCTCCTGCTCGGTGCTGATTTGGTGAGCTAAGTAGCTCACCTTACTGATTTGTTGCAGCAGCTACATCTGAAGTTCCCTCCACTCCTGGGAGATCTTCTTAATCCTCTTAGAATGTGCATGTACAAATGTGAAGAGTGCCAGGAACTACTGCATTTTCACTTGTGTTGTTGACGTTGGAGGTGGCTAGAGACAGATGTAGATAGAAATTGTCTTTTGGGGTCCAAAATATCCAGTTTGTCCCAGCCAACCCCAAGTCCACAGATAGATTTTCTTTACAACTTTCAGTTCTGCTGATACTAGTGGCTTTAAGCTAGCCTTAGTTGCGTGGCAACAAATTTGCATAGACATCTTTCAAGCTCCCACAGTTGCATAAGGTCCAATCCCTGCAATAAATATCTTACTCAATATCATTTATATTACCTCTGTTTCTCTGATGGAACATTCACTTACATGGATATATTTTGTAGAAATAACCAAAACAGCTCTGATGACTGGAGGTAGATGATGGGGAAAGACAAGAGACAAAGGTGAGTATTTCGTAAATCAACCTCATAATTTTGATCATCTATTTGAAATATGTATTTAATTTTAAGCTTCTAGGACACCACAGTTCCTTGGTTTTACTCCTAACTTTCTCTCTCTGTACTTTCTACTCTTCTCTGCTAGATTCTACTCACATCCATGACCTCTATGTTTAGAGTGTTCCAAGACTCGGGATTTCAATTTCTGTTTTCTATCCATTATTCATTTCTTTGGTGAGCCCATTTAAGCTCCGAGTTTTGATGTCGTCTGAATGCTGATGACATCCAAATTTGTATCTCCAGTCCTGAACACCGAACTCATGTCTAACTGCCCACTTGACATCTCTGTGTGCAGGAGCATCTCAAACTTAACATATTCAAAGCCTCCTGGAATTCCTTTCAAAACCTGTTCCATATGTAGTCTTCATTGTCTCAGGCAATGGAAACTCCATTCTTCCAGTCATTTGTGTTAAAGACCTTTAGATTATTTTTAGCCTTTCTTTTTCTCGTATAATGTTCGTCTAATGTGTTCCCAAATCCTGTTGGCTTTATCATCACATGATATGCAGTATCCAACCACTTCTCAAAACTTCCACTGCTGTAAACTGGTCTAAGCCACCATCATCTTTTATCTAGGTTATTTCAAAGGCCTTATAACCAATATCTGCATCTACCTTTGCCCCTCACAGTATATTCTTAACTCTGCAGACAGGGTTAGCATCTTAAAATCTGTCAGATCATGCCACTGTCCTGCTTCAAATCCTCCAATGACATCCTGTCTCACTGAGAGTAAATGTCATTACATGACCCATCCCTCACCATTATGTATTGTTACAGTTCTCTCTGTGGAATCTCCTGCTTGGTCTTGGAGGGGTCCTTCCTTCCTTCCTTTCTGACTTTGCTCAAATGTCACTTCATTGATGCCTTCCCTGGCCATTACATGTAAAATAGTAACTTCACCCCATACTTACATTCACATCCCCTTCCAAGCCCCCTCACCTGCTTTATTTTTCCTTTGCACTTATCACTATCTAAAACACTGCTTATCCTATGTATTTATTCTTGTTTAATGTATTCATCCTCCACTGATATAAAAGATACTGAATACAGAGATATTTCCATTTTTGCCTGTGCCTAGTGGAGTGACTTACACATAGGACCCTCAATAAATATTTGTTCAATAAGGAGAATAAGTCACTGATAAAACCACAAAACCATATATGCAATGCTAGAAGCACATACAAGAAGTACAACAGGGGGATGGAGAAGGTTTCAAATGCTCTTCGTTGACTTTTCTGAAATGCAAGAACAAATTCTTGCCATTTTGAACACATTTTTAAGAGATTTTTGTATGGGATTTTTTTCTTCTGCTAAATCTTGGTGTTTATGAGTCATGTGGTAACTGAGAAATTTATCTTCACAGTGAGTCTAAAAGCAGATGGCATTCATTCATTTATTCATTCAGTCCATGTATTCAGAGAAACAGAACCAATAGGGTATAAAAATATATACACACATATAAACCTGAGAAGATTTATTATGGTAATTGGCTCACAGGAGTATGAAGGCCAAGAAGTCCCATGATCTGCCATCTGCAAGCTTGAAGAACCAGGAAAGCTGATGGTTTAATTCTGCCCAAATGTGAAGGCCTGAAAACCAGAAGCTTCTGAGGGCAGAAAAGATGATCTTCCAGCTCAAACAGAGAGCAGATTTACCCTTCCCCCCACCCTGTATTTTTCTTCTATTTGGGCCCCAAACAGATTGGATGATGTCTGCCCACATTGTTGAGGTTGATCTTCTTTATTCAGTATACTGATTTAAATGCTAATCTCTTCCAGAAACTCCCTCACAGACAAAAAGTAATAATGTTTTGAGTCATGAGTAGTCCTGCCTAGTTGGGTTGTTGTAATTTTTCACTGACTTTAATAACAGGGCATGATAATATTAAGAGACACCCTAAGGGATCTCCTGTATTTCACGCATGCTGCTACTTACTACCATTGTGGAGTGGTAGTCCATTTCCCTTGATAGTCTGTATCAATAATCTCAGCCAACACCACAGCTCTCTTCTAGGCCTGTTGACTCAGAAGCATTAGAGGTTCAAAGTGGCCTAGTGTTAGTCTTAATTTCCAGTTCAATTAAATTATTGTTGTGTCTCCTGGTGGAAGCATTCTTCTCTCTGGAACTAAGACCTCTAGGTCAGCAGAACATACATTCTTGAGAACAGGAAACAAAACTTTTTTTAGTGAGTCTCTAGAGGTGATGGTGAGTGATGCTACTCCCATTTCCCCACTGATTCTGGACCTAGCTATTGGAGAAACAGGACTTTATATTGAATGATGATTCAGAGCATATACAGCCTCCTGAAGAATCTCGCTCCAGCCCTGCAATACATTGCACCTAGCTGGCACTGTAATGGAGTCTTCAATAGGCCATTTCACTGTTCTGTCAAGCCACCTGCTTCAGGATGATGGGGAACATGGTAAGACCAATGAATTTATGAGCATGGGCTCACTGCTACACTTCTTTTGCTGTAGTGTGTTCCTTGATCAGAAATGATGCTGTGTAAAGTAAACAGAAACATTGCAGAGAAGGCAAACCTATAAACCCACATCCAGGGTGTCTAATCAGTAAGGCTGTCCCTTCCATGATGGAAGTGATCCCATATAACCAACCTGCCACCTGGTAGCTGGCCGATCTCCCCAGCAAACTGTGACATTACCAGGGGTTCAGTGTTGGTCTCTGCTGCTGGTGGATTGGCCACTCAGCAGTGGCCATATTCAGGTCAGCTTTGGTGGGCAGAAGTCCATGTTGCTGAGTCCATGCATAACCTCCATCTCTCCCACCATGGCCATGTTTTTCATGAGTCCACTGGGCAGTGACAGGGCTGACTAGGGAAAACCTCACTGATATTCTTAGAATGGGTCATCCTAGCCACTTGATTATTAAAATCTTCATCTGCTGAGTCTACCTATTGGTGAGCATTTATATAGGACACACGTATCTTCATGGGTTTTGGGGGGATTTTTTTTTGGTCTGTAGAGAGGTTTCTCCACATACTTTTTCCCCAGATTTCTTCACCACTTATTTTTCAATCATATCCCTTCCCTAGGCCCTGACCATCCAGCCAAACAGTGGGCTATAGCCCATGAATTGGTATTTAATCTCACATCTGACTGTTTCTCTTTCCAAGCAAAGTGCACAACCAGGTGCATTACAAGATGTTTTGCCTGCTGGGATAATTTTGGTCCAACAACATCCTTCAGGGATGTCCTGGAGAGGAGATGCAGTGCTAGAGCTGTCCACTTTCAGGTGGTCCTTGCATATCATGTAGAACCATCTGTAAACCAGACTTGAGTCTTGTAAACTGCATACTGAAAGGAGTAATGCACTGCATTGCTATGCTGTGGTCAACAATGAACTGCATTTACAACGGTGGTCCCATAAGATTATAATAGGGCTGAAAAATTCCTATCACCTAATGACTTTGTATCCATCGTAATGTGGTAGCACGACACATTATTCAAATTTGTGATGTAGTGTAAACAAGTGTACTGCACTGCCAGTCATAGTCATATAAAAGTGTAACACATATAATTATGCAACATAAACAATTATGTAACATATATAATACTTGATAATAGTAATGAACAACTATGTTACTGGTGTACGTATTTATTTTTAATCATATTTTAGAGTGTACTCCTTCTACTTATAAAATAGAGGTTAACTGTAAAACAGCCTCAGGCAAGTCCTTCAGGAGGTATCCCGAAGAAGGCATTGTTATCATAGGAGATGACAGCATGTTATTGTCCCTGAAGACCTTCCAGTGGTAGAAGATGTCAAGGTGGGACACAGGGGTATTGATGATCCTGAATCTGTGTAGGCCTAGGCTAATGTGTGTGTTTGTGGTTTAGTTTTTCACAAAATAAAATGCTTAAAAAGTAAAAAAATAAATAAAGTTTAAAATAGAGAAAAGTTTATAGAATAAGAATACAAAGAAAATATTTATGTACAGCTGCATGTATTTGTGTTTTAAGCTGTGTTATTACAGAAGAGTCAACAAGTTAAAAAACATTTAGAAGTTTATAAAGTAAAAATGTTACAGTGAGCTAAGGTTAATATATTATTGAAGAAAAAAAATTCCTAAAATAAATGTAGTGTAGTCTAGCTATATAGTGTTTACAAAGTCTACAGTAGTATATAGCAATGTCCTAGGCCTTCATACTCACTCGCCACTTACTCACTGACTCACCCAGAGAACTTCCAGTCCTGTAAGCTCCATTCATGGTAAGTGCCTTATATGGGTGTACTATTTTTTATCTTGTATACCATATTTTTATTGTACCTTTTCTAGGTTTAGATGCATAAGCACTTCCCATTGTGTTACAATTGCCTAAAGTATTCAGTACAGTAACATGCTGTATAGGTTTGTAGCCTTATATAGCCTAGGTGTATAGTAAGCTGTACCATCTAGGTTTGTGTAAATATACTCTATGATGTTTACACAATGATGAAATCTCCTCATGATGCATTTCTCAGAACATATCCCCACTGTTAAGTGGCACATGACTGTGTATATATACATATATATATACACACACACGTATATTTACAGGAGATATATATACACATACACACATGAATATACATAATATATATTAATGTATAGAATTTATATGAACAGGATGTATATGAATATATACATATATGACTATATATACACATTAGATATATGGACACACACACACATACAGAGAAGAGAGAGAGATTATTGAAATTGACTCAGCTATTACGGAGGCCAAGAAATTCCGTGATCTGCCATCTGCAAGCTGATATCCAAGGGGTGGGGAAGATGGATGTCCCAGCTAAAACAGAGAGGAATTTTACCCTTTCTCAGCCTTTTTGTTCTCTTCGGGCCCTGAATTAATTGGATGATGCCTGCCCAGATTGTTGAGGGTGATTTTTATTTAGTGTACTGATTCAAATGCTGACCTCTTTCAGAGACACCCTCACTGACATGTCCAGAGTAATGTTTTACCAACTATCTATGTATCCCTTAGCCCAGTTAAGTTGAGGCATAAAATTAACTATCATAGTCCACAAATTGAGTGGCTACTATGTACCAGGAGCTAGATACAATGGTGAATACTGCAATATTCAAAAACTTTTAATATATTATTGTTATTATTAGTTTGTGGTTTTTAGAGAGTTTCTTGCTCTATCATCTAGTCTGGAGTGAGTGGCGCTATCAGAGCTCACTGTAACCTCAAACTCCTGAGCTCAAGTGATCCTCCCACCTCAGCCGCCTGAGTAGCTAGAATTAAGGTGTATACCACCATCCCTGGCTTATTTTTAATATTTGTGTAGAGACAGGGTCACACTATGTTGCCCAGGCTGGTCTGAAACTCCTGGCCTCAGGCAATTCTCCTGCCTTTTCCTCCCAGTGCTCTGTGTTTTACAGCCATGAGTCACCCCACACAGCCACAAACTTTAATTAAACATTGGCAATATAGTAGGCAGATGCTAAGTTATGGAGATTTAAAAAAATTAAAATATAGGCAAGAGGTGAAATTCTAATAGGAAAGCTGAATAAATAGGCAATTACTAAACTGTATTAATACTATAATAGATGCAAAATGGAATATTTTGTATTATCTAACAGGTATAAATAATGCAGAGTTAAGGGGTGGATTGTCAGGGAAAGATTCTTAAAAGTTATTTTATCTGGCCTAAAGTCAAAAAAGTATGTCTTGCTTGACTATATAAACTTTATTAGACAAGTGGCAGCATAATATTTATTCCATTTTTTGAGTAAGTAAGCATTCATTAATGTTTTAATATTCCAATAACTTAAAAATATCTGCATTTGGCACTGTTATTTTAATAAACATTAAATTTATGAAGCCATATTTAATCTACAAATTTTATTTTTTATTTTAATTACTAATCTAAAATAAGACAAGACTGATCATTTAGACATCTTGAATGTTTTCCAGATTAATGTCGACATAATGAAAAATATTTATGCACCTATATATGTGAGAATCTCTGCTCATGAAAAATAACACAGTAGATAATATATGCTTAAGAACCATAAAGGTGAAAAGGAATGACAGTTCTGCAATTTCTCTTTTTTTCTTGAGATTCAATGTATGGGAAAAAAGTCACATAATTTTTAGTCATATTCTGATTTATTTAATTGTATATGTAGTTGTTGACATCAAAAGCATTAATTTTTTAGTTTTTAAATCCTGTGTTCAAGTAAAATGTCTAAACAAAGAAGATGATGTGCTGTTTTGCAGAAACTATGTTGGAAGAGTTGTTTAAGTTATGTGTTTAGTGCAAATCCTAAGGCTACTACTCAGGAAAGACACCAATTAGAAATAGACTTGAAGAACAACCAGAAGGCTTAAATATAATTTCTTCCTGAATATTCTCCCTGAATTCAAATTGTTACGCTAACATGCATAGTTCACTCAGTATTTTTATATGTCATAAATTTTTCGAAGCAGTACTATTTTTGTCCATATCCTGCATAAAACACAGCCTCAAAATATAGGTCAGGGTGTTACTTACTGCTTAGAGCAAGTACACACTTGGGAAATTTATTTTCCTAAAGACATATCTGAAGACCGATAGGTGTTTGGACTTTTTGTTATTGAGATGTTGTTATAAAATCTCTAAAGGTCTCTATCTTTTATATGTAAACATAAATGAACATTTAATATAAGCAGTAAGGATCTGTTTAAAAGAGATTCATATCTAAAATTTTAAGGCTTATGCATTAACTTGAATCTTTTAGAAATGCCATACCTTGATAAAATCAGATTATACAGCCGAAGCACCATCTAGGAAAAGAAACTTCTTTCCTTGTAATTTTAATGTCCAGATTAATGCTGTATTTATAATATGATTCACCTGCTCTTCCTATTCAGGGCATGAGACTGTGCTTCTTATGTTATCCATTCAATTTGGTATTTTTCTTCTAATGAAGGCACATCTGCGTTCTTTTAGTGTTAATTTTCAATGTTCTCCTAGGAAAAGTATGCCTGGAGTCTGGATGATTACTTCTTGGGAAGCATTTTCTTTTGAAAGGGTGACAAAAGTGCTAAAGTGTGTAGAATGTGCTACCATATTAAATATGTGTTCATTAACAAAAATAAATTGAAAATGAAGGTGGTTTAACGTCTCTAGGGCAATAGCAAGTTATGCCTCACCAATTTGCATGAACTTGCATCCCTAAATTTTCTTCCACTTGGACTCTATAAAATGTATAGACTCACACACGTTTTGGGAGACACTTCTAAGAGGTTCTTTTCCCCTTAACTGTTAAAATGTTTAAGGTGTTTGTAGGCATTCAATTCCAGTAACTGCTGTTATTTAAATTTTTTGCAGAATATATAGCAGTATACAAATACCTCCATATAATACTTTGTCAAGAAAAAGATCCTTTGATTAGAAAAAAAAATCCAGCCCGTGTTTTTTAAGGAAACGATTTCTCCTTTGTTTTCTATATCTTCAATCACTTCCACTCTCTCTCCTTCTCTTCCTCCTGCTATTCCTCTTTCTTTTCTTCCCCTGTCAGCATCCCTCCCACTCCCATTTCTCTCTCATAATCATAATGACTGACTTCATTTGGGGCCTTATTCACAGGATAGATACTATACCATTTCTTCAAATGTCCTAATTAAAATGAATACATTTTTAAATAAAACCAAACATAGGATGGACTTTACTCTTGTATCTCCTTGATTAAGTTAAACAGGTAACTCCATTTGTGTGGGTTAAGCTACCAGTTGATGAGTAGATCATTTAAAGTGTTTGTGAGCTTACCTCCAAATTCTTAGAGTAGATTTTTATAGCATAGTATAATTGACTTAGGAGGGTTTTTCAGAGAATGTATGATGGTTACACATGTGCCACTGTCATCATAAAGGTAGCATCATCATTTAAATTATTGCCCTTCACAGTCTTCTATATTCACAAACTTCTTAGCTCCACTGTAATCAACTTACAAAGAAAGCCATGCCATTGGCTGAAAAAAGAAAAAGTGTAATTAATAGTGCACTTCTCTACTTCAATAAAATAAAATAATAACAACAAAATAAAAACTGGAGTGGGGGAGAGGGCATACACCTGATTGTTGCTTAAACAGAAGGCATATTTTTTGAAAAATATGGCTCAACTGTATAAATTAGGAAAAGTATATAAACCTAATAGCTGCTCCAATAAAAGGTCATAAAATGAAGTGACGATGAGCCCCAGCTTTGCAGGTCCCACAGAGCTGGCATCAAATATTTGCACCAGATTAATTAGCAGACCAACTTTGGGTAAGTTACTTAACCTCTATAATCCTCAGTTTCTGCATATGCAAAATGACAATAATAATAGTATTTGCCATCATTGGGTGTTTGAGAGAATTAAATGAGAGAGCATGGGAATGTTTAGTATGGTATCTGAACAAGTATTTAGTAGATGGTCATCTATTCTTATTAATATGCACCAAAGTCAACTTGGTAACTCAGTGAAAATATGAATTCCTCCAAACTACTGGGCAACTAACTATATGTAAAAAGAACTCCAAATTACCCTCTGTAATATAAATAAGTGCTAAAAAAAAGTGAATTCAATTTTCCGTGCAATTTGCCATAACATAGCTATATTTATTTTCTAGTCATAACATTCTTAAGTAATGTTTTTTCTAGTATTTAAAAATTTTTCTTGAACAACTAGAATTTGTCAGCTGTTCTAAGACCAGAGTGAAGATAAAGAAGTGGACAAGGCAGGTAGAGTTCTTGCTTTCCTGGAATTTACATTCTGGTCAGTAGAAGAATGAGGTAAACACAGACAGACAACAAATGTATTAATAATACATAAATACAGTAATTTCATAAAATGATACATGTGATGAGAACAAGAAATCAACATGCTACTCAGTGCATGATGGGGTGACTTCTTTGATTTGCATGTTGTGTTAGGCCATTCTTGCATTGCTGTAAATACCTGAGACTGAGTAATTTATAAGCAAAGAGGTTTAATTGGCTCACAGTTCTGCAGGCTGGACAGGTATGGTGCTGGCATCTGTTCAGCTCGTAGGAAGGTCTCCGGGAGCTTTTACTCATGGCAGGAGATGAAGCAAGAGCAGGCAAGTCACATGATGAAAGCAGAAGCAAGAGAGAGAAAATTGGAGGTGAGGCACCACACACTTAAGTAACCAGATCTCTCAGGAGAACTCATTCACTATGGCGAGGACAGCAGCAAACCATAAGGGATCTGCCCACATGACCAAAACACCTCCCACTAGGACCCACCTCCAACATTGAGGATTACATTTCAACATGACATTTGGTTGGGGACAAGTATGCAAACTATATTAGGAGTGCCAGGAGTGGACTTTCTTTGAAATTATATTTAAACTGATTTCTAAATAATAAGAAGGCCAGCTACAGCCAGGGAAAGACCCTAAACTGGGAACAAGTCTACTATATTTCTGTGTAGGATGAACAGAAACCAGGACCGTGTGTCTGGAGCTCATTGGTCTAGGGGAAGAAAAATGCTCAAATAATTTATTTAGTTCTTTTATTTATTTTTCCTTTTATGGCTCATTGACTACTTTCTATTTAATTGACATGTTTATTCTTCATGGTAGAACAAAAACATTTCTTTCTTTTATTTATTTATTTATTATTATTTTGTTTTGTTTTTTTGAGACAGAGTCTTGCTCTGTCACCCAGGGTGGAGTACAGTGGCACAATCTTGGCTCACTGCAACCTCTGCCTCCTGGGTTGAAACAATTCTCCTGCCTCAGCCTCCCAAGTAGCTAGGATTACAGGTGTGTGCCACCATGCCCAGCTAATTCTTGTATCTTTAGTAGAGACAGGGTTTCACCATGTTGGCCAAGCTGGTCTTGAACTCCTGACCTTGGGCAATCCACCCACTTCAGAATCCCAAAGAGCTAGGATTACAGGCATGAGCCACCACACCCAGCCAAAAACATTTCTTTTAAATCTAAGATAGCTACAATATCATGGAACAAGCTCACTGCACCATTCTGACATCGCTGACAATATTAAAAATTCTAAAAAATTTATGTCACTAGTAAGTTTCAGTGAGTCTATTTCCATCTGCAGGAATGGAAGTAGGAGGTATGGGAAAATACAGAATGCAGAATTGTGATATCCTTGTCCCACCAGCATGCAAATCATTTATCAGTGCACCGCTATACAGAAGCTTTCACTGCCAGGGGTCCCTGAGCAAATCATTTCCATTACTAGTGTGTTCTAATAACCCCTTTGCTGACTCAGCTACCTGAATGTAAATATCATAGAAATGACTAGGAAATAAAAGCCAATTTGAAACAGCGAAAAAGGATCTAAAAGAAAATGTTTCCTGCATATGCCTTCATATTCGTAACTCTTTGTTTAAAAATATGCTTATCATAAAGTCTTTTGACTCTATTTGAAGCCAATAGAAGAAAAATCACTCCTTTCCACATATCACTATATGCTGTTAAAGCTTCCTATCTTAAATGGCAGCTGTTTTACCCCATCCTAACACAATGGATATAGCAAATCTTCTAATATTACACACACACACACACACACACATCCCAACTGAAATTGCCATAAATATCAAAATAGTCACAGTGAATTCCTTAGTATTAAAGTCTTCATTGTTTATTCAATATCGGTCTTAGTGTGTTGTCTTGAGGTACAAATGGGATCATGAGCTATTTATTTGTGATACACAGGAGGTGTTTTTTAGTCTCTGCTGGAGTTTCTGTTTAGTCCTGTATTCGCTTTACATATTCAGCCTTTCCCCCAACCCCCAACAGCCTTTTAATACTACTAGCTGTTGAATTTAAAGGCTGGCCTCTGGGGGGAAAATCCTTTGTGAGATCTATATGGTGACAATATTTAAGTAAAAAAGTATACTAGTAATATTTTTTGGAAATTTGTTTCAAATAATATTAGTGATGTAGTTTGTTACTACATTCATATCTAAAATATGAGCTAGAAATATGATTATTACAAGTGATTTTTAAATCTTCATGATTATGTATCTTAAAGCCGGTCTATGTAAGTTTAAAAGACTATAAATTGCAGAGAAGTGAGCAGCTACCTTTAGAAAGATTTTGGAATTAATACAGTGTTGAGTTAAAATCCTATCACAATTAAAGGTAAAATATTAAAATACATTTTAGAATGTAAAGGCTTAAAGAAGAGACATTCATGATGAAAACATAGAGTGAATTTGTGGCTATTACAATAAATGAGGAGCACTGAATCGTGCCAGAATAAATTGTATCCCTGACAGTTCGAGTGAGATTTTTATTGGTTCTACTATTCTTTTTTGGAATACATATATGATATCAGTTCATTCTTTTCCAGTCTGGTATAAATATGTGAACATTTTTAAAAAGCGTAAAGTTCCCTTATATGTAGATTCCAAAGCCCTTTTTGCATTAATGCTGGTAGGTCAGGTTGAACTTAAATAAGACCTGTTTAACAATCAGCAATTTCTTGCTTGGTTCCTGAAAGGCATGTGTAAACCTTGCCTTGGAGGTCACGAGACAGCTCAGTATGTGTGTGTATGTATATGGAGTGGTGTGGGGAAAGAACTGATTATTTGCATTTGACTCCATTTTTGCCTTCAACAGAACATAATTACAGTTATTTATAATAATAATATTAATATTGTTTCCATATATACCTATTTCTGCATTTATTTGTTTCTAAATGGTGTAAGTGCTTTTCTCTGTTTTATGTCTGTTAGAGTTTGCTTTACAAAATTTATTATCTAGCATAAAGACAATTCATCATTTCTTCTAGATTTTTTGCCCCTTTTTCCCAGATAGAAGTTTCCTGAAAATTACACAGCAAAAATTTGAGAAACAATAGTTGGAATATATGTCTTAGTTAAAACAGAGTGCTTGATTCTGAAAAGGAGCTAGTGTTTGTTATTGCATTAATCTTCTCAGCAGCCAAGTGTGAGAGATACCTCTATTTGATAGATGAAAAACTGAGGTTTAAAGAGTAAGAAATCTATAGAAACAAGATTCAAGTTCAGGAGATACAGCCTCCTGCCAAATTTGGATGGGGTACAGGTAAAGTTAAGATTAGGTTATTACAGGAGGAGTGAAAAGTGAAAGAAATGGGATGAAACTGAGGTTGGTTCTTAGAGTTGTTAATTGATAATATTTATTTCTTAAATAATGCTATAGTAAAGTTTAAAAAAACGCAGAACCCAGAAATTTCACTAGGCTAATTATGTAATTAACAACCAAATATTTATTATGAAGAATTTACTAACACTAGATCCCAAGTACTGTGTTTCTGTATTTTTTCTAGTTTAATGAGTGTTAATGGCAAAGAAACAATGAAGCTCTTTTGATTGTTTAGTGATTTCATTTCTGAATGGTGTATGCATGGCGTAAAGATTAGGGAATTAACCTAAATATATATCTTTTTAAGATGAAAAAGACAGAGAAAACCTACTTTTCCATTCAATGACACAGTCTTCCTTTAAATTAGAAAATGATAAATTTAAAGATAGCCCCTTTTTTTCACTGGTTTGAACATCAGCAAACTAGGGCTTTGTTAGAAAAAATGATAATTGTAGAGGCTCCATCAATCCTGGAAACTGCTGTTCTATTATCAGCATTCCAGCTAATTTCAGCAGTCAGCATAGAGTATGAGAAAGGTGACCTTGAATACTTTATCTGACAATCCTTGTTTGGAATATTTGCCAAACTCAACAAATTTCACGAAACTGAAAGCCAGTGCACACTGAATGGAAAAATTAGAGAATTCAAAGCAGATAAAACTGCTTTTCAGATCCCAATCAGTTACCTTATCTCTCTTCTAGCTCCATCTCTAACTGCCAGGCCCATTCACTATCAAACCATCATTGTTTTCAGAGTCTCCTTTGCTCTCTCTTGTTCTCTTTTTTAATGACTTTTTATCATGACATCTAGTTTTATATGTTTATATAATGTATCATAGTTTCTACCATTTTGCTACTTTCAACTTCCTTTTTATTTCCCTTTGCTTTTTCCTAAACGGCTTATAACTATCAACCCTAAAATAGAGCCATATTTTAAGGAAATAGGAGCTAACAACAAAAACAAAAACAAAACCCATCAACAACCTTGACTACTGATTTATGATCATTTATCTAACCTAAGCACTTCACAAATTAGGTATGTTGGTCAAAGGAGCACAGAATTCAGAGCTAGTGATTTTGCAGAGGTCTTATAACCTAACAGCACCTGTGACATGTAATACTTCTTCCACTATTGTACACTGATGTGTTTCATGGTTTAAAAGTCATAGAGTGACCTTACTGCTAATCCCATGCTTCCTGGTATTCTGTTGGTCTTGTATTATGTCCTATCATGAAAATCCAGAAATCACCTTTTGATAAAAATGAGACCTAGATTTGTGCAGAATCATATTTACTCTCTAAAGCTACTCTTGGATTCTCTGTTTTAATGAATATCAGAGATCAGACAATCTACAGGGATGCCCTCCTTAAATCCTACTAAGAAGTCAGTCTTTTAGGAAAACTCTGGGAGTTTTGTGAAAATATAATTCCCTTACTGACACTGCAGGAATTGTAACATCTTGGAAAAAGCTTTTAAAAAATCTGCTTTTCTAGACAACAAATAGACTTGTGCTTCAAGGCATTCAAGATGGTCAGAAAGATCTGTTACATGCACCTAGTGGGAGCTTGATATATTCGGTGAGTGAATAAATAAAAGTGAAGGAATGAGTGAAATAAATGCATAGCCTGAGAAGTTGAGTAAATAACAGTTCATAAGGTGTTTGGGTTTTTCCTTAAGTAAGAAATGATTACATAACTCTTCCAGTCTGGCTCCTATATGATCTGACATGCTTATGTCCTTTGCAGTGAATGGATAGAAAGCCACCTTGGCATCTATACTCCATCTCTAGATGAAAGTCATACCACTCTACTCTGCTTGCTCTGAGCTCTTTACTTCCCATGCTCCTTCTCGTTTGACTGCTGTTCTCTGTTAACTTCAGTACTTAAGTCCCTTGCTCCAACCTAGGCACCGATGTGTAGATTCAAGGTATATTTCTCAATATTTGCCCTCCAGCCACCAGAATTACATCACCAGAGAGGAATGACACCTTCCCCGCATCAGGTTCCACGATGAAATGAAACAACTGGGCCTGCTCCCCTCCTAGGAATTCCATTCTGAGGAGGGTCCAGGCCCTTACTCCTAAACCAAAATTCTCCCAGGTCTCTCCCTTTGTGAAAATTTTGAGACATGTTATACCAAGCAAGATTAGCCATCAATATTGGGGATTTCCATGCATAATATTCATGACCAAACCTGAAAGTAAGGTTTATTTCTATGTTTTTATTATTTTTGTCAACAACTATTACAAATATATTTATTATTTTCCTCCTTTAAATTTCAGTCCATGAATATAGCTTTCTGAACTACTGAACAGGTATAATTATATGAATTAAGGTACTTAGCAAACAGATATGGATTCATATTTGTGAAAACCTAAATTTGGAGATGTCAAAATATAGAATACGGCATATTAAATCATATAAATTTTATATCATGCCTTTTTTCACTTCAGTTTAATTGGCTAGTATTTGGAAAGAAAATAACATTGTTCGTACCAGACCTTTCCATTTCTCTACACAAGATATTATATTGATTTATAGTTCATTGATGTTCATAAAGAGAAGTACATTTCATCAATTATCTGTCCCTCACATCTCTCCCAGGTAAAACTAATTTTACTTCCACTATAGATTATATTAAATCAATATGATCATTGTTTTATTTGTATGTTAAATTTCTGAACTTAGCATAAATTATCTAAATAGTACATATAACTATGAAGTACTGCCTTTACATAAAAAAATTTTGTTACCTTGTTTTTCATTTATTCAATAGGTTAGTCAAAGATTACATTTATAAAAACTAAGGAAAATGTATCTTATTTTAACAGGGAAAGATCTAACTACTAAAGACAGAGGCCCTTCCACAACCAAGAGTATGAATAATCCTTGAGTTCAATCTGTGGCTAACCCACTTTCTTGTGTCCAAATCCATAGCCTATGTTTCAGCATCAAGATTTCCCCAATTTAGAAAATGAGGTCAATAAAAACAGCAAAATGTATACATTCATCCCACATAGTTTCAGGAATCCACTGCACAGTTTTTATTCCTGCTCCATCTGTAGACTCCTGTAACCAATTCTTAACATAATAATAAAAATAGAAAATACTTACTGAATGCTTTCTATTTGACAAGCACTATGGCAAGTAATTTATATGCATTGTTTCCTTTACTCGGACCATAAATCCATGAAGTATCTTTGATGATATTTTCGTTTTATAGATGAGGAAACAGTTGAAATAATTTGCTCAAGGCCCACAACTAGTACATGGAACTGAATACAAGTCTGTCTGATTCTAAAGTTTATTCTCTTAATCAATGCACTATATTTCCTATTTGTGAACATCATTACATTTCATAGTTTTTTAAATTCAGGGAATTAAATTTTAGAGTCAACTTGATTCTAAAATCAAGTGAGGCTCCGTGACTTAGAGAGCTTTCCTTTCTCGGCCATTATTCCAGGAATGGTTGTCATTGAGTCAGAAGCAGGGGACAAGGGAGCATATTTTATAATCTTCTGGGCTCACATTTTCTTCCCAAGTCCCCTATCACTGCCATAATTTTGAAGCATGAGTGTTTTTTGAATAATTTATTCAATTTCTAGAGTTCATATTTTTTTGAATTAATTCTCATCACTTCTAGTGAGAGTATTGTTATCAAGTTATAAGAAAAATCTAAATTGAAGAAGAATCCTTGTAGGAATTGTAAGTAATGTAAAAAGGAATCATTTTCTACAAAACCCACTTAAAATAATAAATGAAGTTTCAAGCTACAATGCAAGAGAAAAAATCAGTTTTCGTGTGGTATGTGTCTGTGTTGACTTTGTAATTTTTCCAAATACGGTTTTCATAATTTTTGATACTCATAAGTATCTTCATTATATTAGAAGAATATGGATGCACTGAGAAAAATGCATAAGACCTTAATATATCATATATAACATCTCTTTAATATATCATATACAATATCCAAGTTTGCATTTCCATCCTCAATTTTTTATGATATCTGAAAAGAGTTTAATAGTTTCTTATTTGAGGGCTGCATTTTTTCCATAGAGAATATTCTATTAGGTAAGAACAACAAAATTATTATGTTTTAAAGTCACTTGGAGTGGTTCTCCTCTGTGAGGTTATGTCACCAAGTAAATACACTGATATAATGTTTGATTATTACACTTTTCCTTGATTTTTTACAACCATGTATAATACTTACATGATTCCAAAATCAAATTAAAAATATATGTATTCAAAGAAATTTAGCCTGTATTTTCCCCTTTATTCTCCTCTCTCTTTCCCCACTTGTAAATTTTATCTTTTGAAAAATCTACCTAATCTATTTTTCTACCTACATACTCTCCATTTTTGATAGATCATGATGTGTTAAACATACTTTTACCCATGTCAGAATTTTTATTTGTCTATTCTTGTAAAAATTTCATACCTTTTTGAGATATTCTCTTTTTTTTATCCTCAATCTTTTTAAATAAAAAAATTAATTGTTCTGTGGGTGTCAAATTTTAAGTGCAAGCTAAAAATAATTTATCATTATATATTTCATGTATAAAGAAGCAATTTAATGGTGGACATGGTGGTTCACACCTGTAATCCAGGAACTTTGAGAGGCTGAGATGGGTTGATACCTACCTTGTGTCCAGGAGTTCAAGATCAGCCTGGGCAACATGGCAAAACCCTGTCTGCAAAAAAATACAAAATCTTTATCAGCGCAAACAGACTAAGACAGTTTCCATTTGCATTGACAGGTTGGTGATGTTAAAAGGAAGATTTTAGTTACATTTACTTAATTTCTCAGCAGTATTTGATGCCATTTATAGAGAACCTATCATGTGCCAGGCATTATTCTATGTGCTTTACAAGTATTGACTCATTCATAGTAAATCATGATTTGATTGTAGTATACATTCTCTAAAATCCTTGGTTTCTATGTCATTATCTGGTTTATGTCTACCTTTCTGGCTACTCTGACACAGTCTCAAAATAGGTGCCTATTCTGCTACATTCCTCAATGTTTTTCAAGGTGTTATCAGCTTTTTCTCATATCACATTTCCTGCACATCCTGAATGAGTTCATCCGTTCCCATAATTTTAATTTTTACTCCACACCATTTCTTCACCCCAGACACATATATATAATTTACCAGAGAAGGTCTTTCCTCGAACATCCTTCGGGCATTTCATCCTGAATATATTGGAAATGTTGATTTGTCATTACTTGCACTCAGTCTCCAAATATACTCCTGATTTGAAAAGTTGATGTGATCTACTCGTTTACCCAAGTCAAAAGCCATGATATTTTAAGCGAATCTTTGTTCTTGATATCCTATATTCAATTGATTGCCAAGTGCCAATCATTATCTTTTTAATGTACTTTCCCTGAATATTATATTTTCTATTTAAAATCTCTTTAATATATTTGTTTCCTTGAGCTCCTATAGCAATTACCTTAGTTCAGGCCACAATCACTGCTAGCATAAATTTCTGCCACAACTTCCTAACTAGTGTCTCTCATACCAATCTAATTTACTTTTCTGAAATGTAAGCCTAATCGTAATAATTCCCTGATTAAAACCTTTTGAAATGCTTCCCATTAAAATAAAGTCTAAAGCACAAACTTCTTAGGATGGCATAGAATGCCTTTATACATGGCCTCTGATTATCACTGTAGCTTCATTATTCACTACTCTTGAAACCACCTTTGCAAAAATTGTGACAGTGAGAGAAATCTAACCGAACTGACTCCATCTTGCTTCTAATTTCACAGGTTAACTGTCCTTGCTCATTCCCGGGCATAGGCCAAACTAACTATGGGAGGAATTTAGTTTATAGCTTAACTGAAGTGAGGATAATAGTCTTTCCCAAGACTGACCCCCTCTGGGGACTGAAACCACCTCTGTAAGACTAATGAAAGGCCACAAGTTTAGGATTATGGGAAGGGCCTGAATTCTGCTAAGATGTGAACATAGCTAAATGATAACCAGCCATTTTTCCCTAGCTTGCTTACTGCTCAGGAGTTATGTGGCTGGAGGTCACAAGATTTTTGTAACTTCTGCAATTGCTCCTGTATATATCATCACTATTGTAAAACCTAAGACTGGTGTTTGAGATATTTTTCATACTTCTGCATTTGGGTAGACAAATGGATGCCACCTGGACTTGTGACTCATACCAAGGAGCTGACTCAACCCAGAGACTGACTGGGTGGGTATTACAGCACATGGAGACAGTTTGGACACTCCTATGATTTCATCCTCAACCAATTAGCAGCACCCATTCCCTAGCTGTCTGCCTGCCAAATTATACTAAAAAGCCTAGCCCCCATGCTTTGGGGAAGGCGAGTTTGAGAAAAATCTCCCATCCTTCTTCAACTGCCTTGTGATAATTAAACTCTTTTTGTGTTGCAAGCCCGCTGTCTCAGTGAATTGGGGCTTTATCTGTGCAGCAGGAAGACAAACCCATTGGACTGTAACACTCTCCCAGTGGACTCTACTCTCAGCCCACACGAACCTATTGATAATCCCACAAACTACTTACAGTCCTTTCCTTATTTGCAAACTTTGCACATGCTGTTCACTGAGCCTTAAAACCTCTTCACCATCTTTCCCCATTCCCTTGTCTGACTATACTACACTATATTACAAACACCACTAAACACAAACACACACAGCATGACCACAGCCTTCTGGCTAGCTCCTAATGTTATTTCAAATCATCACATATCATATCCAAAAGCATCTCTCTAATTCTTCTAAGTTTGGTTAGATGTCCCCTCTAAGTACTAAGTAGGAACTATGCTTTCTCTGCTTTACGATATAGTTTGGCTTGTTCTTATAACACAGTTAATGTTCAATAAATATTTGTGAAATGAATGTCTGATGCTGATGCCTGAATGTTCCTGAGATAGAGGCTTGTCATGGAGTGCCTGGAACTTTTTTCTAGCTGCATGCTTACTCCTGCTATTGAGTTTCAGGATTCTCGTACAATTTGAATAGAATACCTAGTTCCCAATGATTTTAAACTTTGTTCTTGTGTTCTTCTTGAGAGTTTCTGTGAGAAATTTGGAAGGGAAAATGCGCAATTGTTAGCTATTTGTATCATCTATAATTTGATTACGTTTTTTATACCCTTGTGCATTACTGAGCAATTGCTGTGTGTGACAGGTACTTTGAAAAAGTCATTTAAATGTTATCGATATAAGAAGGAAAAAGCCAAATAAAATCATGTTCAGAATTGTGTGGCTTGGAATTAAGACTACTGTTTTCCCAGTTGATGTTAGCCAACTAACACAATTGGTTACAATTATCAAAACGGAATCAGGTGAGGTATCTGGCAAACACCATGCTAAAATAAAAACTCATTATGCCTATGGTAATTATTATATCTAATCCAGAAAAAACTATGTTACTACTGTTTCTTCTTTTAGGTGAGCCCTTACATTTTCTAATTATGATTGCTGTTGCAAATGTTATTCCTTTTCTCCAAATACACTGCTTGATTTTCCAGTCTTTCATAGATTTTCATGAGTAATATTGAAAATAAACTGTGACTATCATATCATTAGGAAGCAGAAAAATGTCAATCCCCTCTGGAAACATCCCCTCACACACACACTCAGAAGTAACGATCTACCAGTTCTCTAAGTATTCCTTAATCCTGTCAAGTTGACAACTAAAATTAACCATCACACTGGATATATAGCTTTTCTATATTTTAAGGATGTGGAGACAAGGGTTTGGGGAGAATTAAGTTTACTAGAAACAATACCCTGAAATTTTTCCTAATTTTCTAGAATAAAATGTAACTCCATACTTTGTATATACTTTGTGCTTCCAACATACCCTGGGCACATCTCTGGCATTGTGTTTCTAAATTGTACTACGTATATCTTTTTATGTTTCTGTTTTGCTCATGGGACTTTGAGAATTTTGAAGAGAAAGCTATTCGTTATTCATCTTTATATCTCTAGTGACAATCTTATGCCTGGAGCATATTTGATGCTCAACAAATTTTTACTGGAAAAAGTGGTAGAATATTTTTTACAAAGTTGGAGGCAATTTTTTTCCAGTTCACTATACAGTGCAGTATGATAGAAATGTCAGGCTTAGGGAACGAAGGAAAAGTATGAAACAACTTTGGTAGTGTTGAGCCATCCTTTAAGAGGATTAAAAGGAGAATCATGTGGCAGCATAATTACATTTTTCTTTGCATTATTTTCTACTAATTTTATGCGTGTAAATCTTATCTTCCAAAAATATTATTAATTATTGCAATAATCTCCTAACTAGTTTCTTTGCTCTGCCTTTGGCAGTTTATTCACAACCAAGCATGCAGAGAATCCTGTTAAAAATAGGTCAAAGAATATCACTCCTCTGCTCAAAACTCTCCAATTACTCCCTAATGATGCACAAGGTCTGACATAGGTGACTCCTCTCACTTCTACAACCTCTTCCACCCTGACTTTCCTCCTCTTCTCCTAGCTCACTCTGCTCTGAAACTCTGATGTCAGGTGTGGTCCTGCATCAGGGCATTTGTCCTTGGAGTGTCCCTCTCTCTGGAAGAGTCCTCCTCTAGAAATCCTGTGCCTTTCTCCTTCACCTCTTTCAGGTGCTGCTATAATTTGAATGTATGCCCTCCAAAATTCAGATGTTGCCAAGGTGATGATGTTGAAAGGTGTGGCCTTTGAGGTGTGCAGGCTGTAAGGAATTCTCCCTTGGAAAACAATTTAGGCCCTTATAAGAGGCCTCATGCAGCATTTGACTCACTCGGCCTTCTGCCTTCTGCCATGTGAAGGCACAGTGCTCCTCCTCTCTGGATGAGGCAGGGTCAAGGAGCCATCTTGGAAGTAGAGAGCAGCATTCACCCAACAATGGTACCTGCTGGTCCCTTGATCTTGGACTTCCCAGCCTCTAGAACCTTGAGAAATACATTTCTTTTGTTTATAAATTACCCAATCTCAGGTATTCTGTTATAGCAACCCAAACAGAGTATGATAGGTGCTTACTCAGACATGACCATTTCGGTGAGGACTCCCTTTACACCCTGTCTGAATCACCACAAACTCTAGGAGAGCCTCTCCCATACACATGTGTTTTCCTTACCACGTGCCTTCTTACTTTTTCTGGGCATTATCACTACCTAACAGATTCTGTATTGTACCTATCTTTCTTTTTGTTGTGTCATCATAAGGGAAAGGATCTCAGGATTTTGTTTTTTCTTTTATTTATTTTTCACTGCTATAAATTCCAAACCTACAACAGTGTCTGGAACTTGGTAAATGTGTTGGTTATTGTCATGTGTTGACTTAACTGGGCCATTGGAGGCCCAGATAGCTGGTTAAACATCATTTCTGAGTGTGTCAGTGAGGGTGTTTCCAAAATAGATTAGCAGTTGAATTGGTGGACTGAGTAAAGCAGATGGCCCTCCTCCATGTGGATGGGCATCATCCAAACCCTTGAGGGCTGGAAGAGGATAAGACGTTGAAGGAAGGTTGGATTTGCTCTCTGCCTGACTGCCAACCCAGGGCATCACTCTTCTCCTGCCCTTGGTGCTCTTGTTTCTCAGGCTTTCAGACTCAGACTGAAATCTAAACATTTAGCTCTCTGACTCTCAGGGCTTTGAACTACACCACTGTATTTCCTGGGTCTCCAGCTTACAGACGACAGATAGATCATGGGGCTTCTCAGCTGCCATAATCATCTGTGCGAATACTTTATAATAAATATGTGTATGTATGATATATATATATAACTAACTATATGTGTATATATGCATGTATTTATGTGTGTATATATATACATGCACACATACACATACAGTTAGTTCTAATACAGTAGACATTTAAATATTGTTGAATTAATGGAAAATAAATAAATACTTGATATAGATACTTTTTATTTTGACCTTCTGTGTTTTCCAATATCATTGTCATTTCTATATTAAAATGTATCTTCAAAAAAGAAAAGTGGTTCCTACATTGACATATGGAGGAAATGTCTTATGAGCATGAATCTTAAATACCAAAACTAAAATTTCTCAAAGGATTTATTTTTTGCAAAGCCAATATGAATAAAATATTCAATATTGAGTAAGTAATGTAACATTTTCTATACCCCAGACTACTGACTGGCCTTTTGAAGGAAATACTTTTCTTTTTAGTAGATTAATCCTAAAGAGTGTTTCTGTCTAATATATATGAACATTTCCTTTATAAAGAAAATTGCAAGTGTAGAACACCAGAGGAGCAAAACCATTAACAGTGAAATATCTATCTTTAAAACTGTCATAGAATATAATATACCCCCGAAGAACTTCACAAAAAGAGCAAAAGCATTGTTAAATATTCTTTTTATAACCAACAAACAATGTACCATACTAAACACTAAAATGTAAGGCAATGTCAAGACAATGACAAACGCCTTTGAAAATTGCATCTGGTTTCCAAGACACTACATGATTTTCCAGTTTATCATAGATTTCACGTGTGCCATGAGAATCAGCTGTGACCACCCCATCGTTAGATAAAGGGCCGCAAACTGGCAGCTGACAAATACATTTGGATGACTTCCAAAGATTCCAGAAAGAAAGACTTAACTCACACCCTGGCACAACCACCACTCTGGCTAGCGTGCGCAAAGAGGAAAAGACTGTAATTGAGTAAAGCTTGATTCGACTTCCTGAAGTAGTCCAAAGAGTTTTAAAAATGAGCAAATAAGGGAAAACACATAAATAATAAGGGCTGGAGTCAGGCGAGGCGTCTCTGTCTGCAGGTCTTTATGCCTTTTTAACATTTGTTTGTTACACCTTCTGGATAATGAAATCAAGATGTGCATTCCTTCTAAATACCTAATTGTAGTCTGTGACCTCAACCTGGTCAACAATCAAACCCTCTACCCTCAACCAAACAAATGTAAACCCTTTCAGAACAAATGTGCCTTTGAGCCAGGCAGACCTTTGACAATACTGTGCAGAGTTATTTGATGCCTGCACAGCTGAATGTTAGTCATCAGTGCAAGAGATTAACCCCTGTCCTGCTTCCTCAGATAATGGCAATGTTGAAGTAATTTGTTCCACCATTTTGATAAACCCCTTGGTTTAGTTCAATCCCCCTACATAATCAGCACATTGCTTGAAGCACACGTACAGTTAATATTGGAGCTATTTTCCAGGCCCAGAGATGACACAGATCAGGAAAACGGGACAATATGTGTGTCGGAGTACTTAACTGCACTTAACTCTTTTTAGCATGTATATGCGAGTGATTTTTTATATTTTTGCATCAAATATGAAGATATTTCATGGGAAATTTTCATTGTTTTGCTTAAATATTACTGGTTTTTACTTAAGCTATCATTTTCTCCTTTTATATTTATTCGGTTTCTGTCATTTTTGTGTATGTGTGTGGGGAGCAGAGGGTGGGAATCAAGTTAATACTCTGTAGTCTACCTGAATTTCAGAAGTACTATAGAAACTAAAATTTCATGAACCACCAGAAAATCATATTTATATAGAGGAAACAACTTCAAAATATAAAATCACTTTCATTTAGAAAAGTGTCTTTTTTAGTACTAGAAAAATCATTTCTTTATTCTATTCTTCAAACGTAGCAATTATGAATAATCACCCTCCTCATATATATCACTCATCTCCTACTCTGCCCTGCCACAATTCAGATTATGACAGGGACTAGATGTCATTTTGAATAAAATAAAACCCACAACCATGTAAAGGTGCCTGGAAAAAACAGTCTCTCAATTAAAAACCTTGTAGGAGAAATATGTCTGGTAGTTGGTGCTTTCAGGAAAAACCTACTTATTACTTTAGTGAATTCCCGGATGTGTCTGAAGAAAGCAGCATTAAGCTGAAATAGATTGACATCTAGGGTTCTATTAATTGATGGAAGATGAGGAAAATATTTTTAAAGAAAGAATGTGTTAAATGAAGTAGTTTTCTCTTTATCTAAGGGGCATCCCTCAATAAGGTTGCAGAAAGAAATAATAAAGGAGATTCCCATACATCTGCTGTTAATCTAATTTTCTTTACTAAATCACATACATTCAAGGATCCAAAGAGGGAATAACATAAAACATTTTCTTTTGTGCTATCAAGTTATGCATGTAGACTGAATTGATGCTTTATAAATAAATAAATATATATATATACATATGGTGCATCAGCTTCCCCTGCCATCCAAATCCCATCCTTTCTACATCACTCCCTGCGTCTACTGTTCGCACAGATATTTACCTTTATTATGATGACTAATAACAACAGTCACATTTTTCTTTCTTGTTGAAGCATTAATCTTTGTTATGTGCTCTAATTTTTTGCTAAGAATGTATGAATCTACGTTCCTTCCTGCTATCTCCCATTTGAACTGATTTGCTTTGTTCATTGGTGGCTTCTAGCCCTCTTAATACAAATTCTGTCAAACAAGGACATTGTAACACTATCCAGATGGCTTTAGAAGCAGGTAATTTTGGGTATGTAAATACGAAGGTCATTCATCTATAACAGATGGGTGACTTGTGCATTCTGTTTAAGAAGGTGAGTCCAGCTTATTTCAGGTTCTTGCTTCAAGAATTTAAAGTACTTTTATAGCACAAAAGGAGGCTTTAATACCCTTGGAAGACAGGTTTCATTAGATCGTCTTGCTTATAGCAATGATATTGGATAATCTTAGTGATTCATCTCTACGATTCACTTAAGAGCAAGATATATTGGTTTTATGTCAATATTTTGCCTCTGCGAAATAATTATTTTGTAGCCTAGTTTCTTCAGAATTTCATCCTTAGTATTCATAAAAGCTACCAGATAGTGATGTCCACTTCCTGACACTCCATGAAATCTATAAATCATTTCTGACACTCTTTGCCCTCAAATTAATGCCTTTTTTCTTCATGTGAATTTAGATCAATAGCAATATAGAGAAGGCAACTCTCCAATCTAAATACTTTGTGTTTGTGATGCACAATTAACCTGTAAATTACACTGAGCTATGAGAAGAAAGACAAGATATTTGCCAATTTTGCCCGTCAGTAATAAAATAAAATCAGTCCTTTTCATGTACCACTACAAAAAAACCAGGCATTATAGCATTTTATGAATGTCACAAAAAATCTATTTCAAGTTTTCAGTGGAGAGAGACAGTTTATCTTTTTAATTTGGAATAGCATGGTGACAATATTAGGGATATTTCTAGTAGCACTTTAAGTATTATAATAACAACTCTGTATGCAGTAAGAAAAACAAACATAGCTAAATCTCAGTAAGTTTTTACCATTCAATTTTCTCTTACTTTACTTAGTAAAGTGAAAAAAAATTAATAAATAATGTTGTAAAAGCTAATTGGACATTGTTCCAGCTTTTATTTTTAAAATTCTTGCTTTAAAAAAAAAGGCGTTTCTGGCAATGTTCTCTTGAATATAACACCAAGCACATGGGCAACAAAAGAAAATATACATAAATTGCACTTCATTAAAATTAAAACATTTGTTTATTAAAGGACAATATCAAGAGGTAAAAAGACAACCCACGGAATGAGAGAAAATATTTGCAAATAATGTATCTGATAAGGGATTATTATCCAGAATCTATAAAAATCTACAACTCACCAACTATAAAACAAAAAACGCAATTTAAAAATGGGCAAAGGACTTGAACACACACTTTTTTCAAAGAAGATATACAATAGCCAATAAGCACATGAAAACATGCTCAACACCATTAGGGGAATACAAATCAAAACCACATACTATTTCACACCTATTAGGATGACTATAATTAAAAACAAAACTAAACTAAAGCCAGAAAGTAACAAGTGATGAATATGTGGAAAAATTGAAACCCTGATGCATTCCTGGTGGGAATGTAAAATGGTGTAGCTGCTTTAGGAAACAGCATGAGAGTTCCTCAGAAAATAAAGCATAGAGTTACCATGAAACCCAGCAATTACACTTCTGGGAGTATACCCAAAAAAATGAAAGCAGGGGCTCAACAGATATTTGTACATGAATGTTCATAGCAGCATTGTTCACAATCATCAAAAGGTGGAAACAACCCAAATGTCAATCAATAGATGAATGTGGTAAAAAAAATGTGGAATATACAATGAAATATTATTCTACCTTAAGAAATTCTGATACAAAATTTTCTACAATATGAATATACTTCAATATGGATAAACCTCGAAAATGTTAAGTGAAATAAACCAGACACAAGAGAACAAACATTGTATGATTCCACTCACATTAGGTACCAACATGACATAGTTTGGATCTGTGTCCCCACCCAACTCTCAGGTTGAATTGTAATCCCCATTATTAGAGTGGGGCCTGGTGGGAGGTAACTGAATTATGGGAGTGGATTTCTCATGAAGGTTAAGCCCCAATCCCTTGGTGCCGTCCTCATGATAGTGGGTGACTTCTCACAAGATCTGACTGTTTAAAAGTGTGTGGCCCCTTTCTCTCTCTCTCTTCCCCCTGCTTTCACCATGTGATGTGCCTACTCTCCCCTCTCCTTCCACAATGATCATAAGCTTCCGGAGGTCTCCCCAGAAGCCCAAGGGATGTCAGCACCATGCTTCCTGTAAAGCCTGCGGAACCATGAGCCAATTAAAACTCTTTCTTTATAAATTACCTAGTCTCAGGTATTTCTTTATAGCAATGCAAGAACTACCTAATACGCTAGAATAGGCAAATTCAAAGACAGAAAGTAAAACAGAGGTAATTAAGGGCTGGGGATAGGGAGGAAGGGAAATAATTGTTTAATTGGTATAGAGTTTCCATTTAGGATGATAAAAAAGTTCTTGAAATAGAGGTGATGACTGTATAACATTGGGAAAGTACTTAATGTGATTTGTACACTTGAATAGTTAAATAGTACATTTTATGTATATTTTGTTACAATTTAAATGAATAGAATTTTGAAAAAAATTGGAAAAAAAAGAAGGTTCAACAGTATTTTCAGCTGCTTGCATAAGACAGATCTCCTTTTAGGAAGTGGGATGGATTGGACTATCACAGTTCAAGGAATTAACCCTCAGGTATGAAAGTCTATATTCCTATTTGTTTTTCTCATTTTTAGACCATATTTGATTTTGACCCTGGACTACTGCACAGAATCTGCCTTTTGCATTTTTGCAGCTCCTATTATACTGGGAACAATCTCTTGGCTTTGGCTTTCATCCTAGCTGTCAATCCTATTCTATAAGCTTGCTGATCCCATGACGGGCTCCCTAGTTTTTCACAATATACAGCCTGATGTTGATAAATCCAATGTTACCACCACATGACATGACCTAGATAGCACATTGTTTGGTTTTATAGAATTTATATTCATATAAATGTAGGTTAGATGGGGAAAGTAAGTATAGGAGGAGAGCCATGGACAAAAAGCTGAGCGCTATTTATTCCATGCATTCATGTGATTTATGCTAAAATTAGAAGTAACTTAACAATTCCTTTGAGCTTTCAATGAATGAGATTTCAGTGCACTCATAAGCACTCAGGCTGTTTCTCATTATCCTATTTCCCTAAAATGATCTGTTTGTATTTTTATTTCTTACATGAGACTGAAGGTCAGAGACTTTGTCTTACGCATCTTCATATCTCCAGTGTTTAGCACAGTGCTCAATAACGTTTGGTTGATCTATACCATTTAATAATATAATACTAATATTTAACGCAGTTTTGTTCTTGCTCTCATTTATTATTTAATTTAACCCTTAAAACAACTCTCAAAGCTGGGTACTTTTATTATTATTATTAATTTACAAATGAGAAAACTGGAACTTGGATAGTTTTGACACCTTGAAGGTAAAACATCTGAATGGTAGAATCAAACATTCATGAGGTCTCTTGATTCAAGAATCCAATATATGTTCAATGACTTCACAGTTGCTTCTCTGAATATCATCCAAATAACATTGTTAGGGGAGAACACTTTATCCATACCTTTCACTTGTATTTCCACATTAAGGAAATGGAATTCATTCTGCCCCAAGGGCAAAGGTATGATTCAAGTGATTGGTTAAACTGAGAAAAACATATTGAACATTGATCATGCTCTGCTCGAATCAGCTCATCCCTCTTTTCCTCTGGGATCCAGATGCCCACAGATAGCACAAATTCTCCTTGGTAAGTAAGGAGTAAGTCTATTTAAATTTGGGGTTCAATTAGGTGCTCACTTAGCTTTTGTGTTACATACATTTTCCAACTTAGTGTAAAGTAGTAAATATAGTAATTAAGTAGACACCTTTTTCTCCATCTTCCTTCCAATTTTCTACTAATTTTTCAGATTCCATGCAAGGTGTTATTTATTAGACCCCCACAAAGGTCCCAACAACTTTGAATAACTCGGGTTATTTTAAGAGTGGAGTGGAGAGAGGATAAGTTGTGTAAGGATATTGGTCAGAAGAATCTTTAACTCTGAACTTCAGTGATAGCACCTGGAAGTTGTGACTGTCTAAAAGGCATCTAATAGCCACATAAAAATAATTCTGATTTTCATCTTATCATTAATTACACAAGAGAAGTCAAGCATGTGTAGGCTCCATCACTGGCATAGACATTAAAAGGATTCTCAAGATACTGCTAGGTAACTAGGTGATCTTTATTTGTCCTAAAAGTACCAAGAGGTGCAAGCCACCTTCCTAATGAAGTTTAGTACTCGGGCAATAAGGTAAAGAAGGTACTGTACTTTCTTGCCATTCAATCAATGGATTCCAGGTACCTAAAAAATTATATCTGATGTTACATGCTCATTATATTCAATGAAATCACGCCTTACTTTTTAAATTTTAAAAAGTTTTATTTTAAAAATGCAGTCATTTCTTACTTCTTCTGACATACATATTTTTATGTAAAAATCACATAGGAAAAAATCTATATGATGTTTGGTGCATCTCCTCTTTTTTGTAGAAAGTTATACTGTTGGTGGGAATGTAAATTAGTTCAACCATTGTGGAAGATGGTGTGGGAATTCCTCAAAGATCTAGAACCAGAAATACCATTTGAGTCAGCAATCCCATTACTGCATATATACCCGAAGGAATGTAAATCATTCTATTACAAAGATTCATGGACGCATAATGTTCATTGCAGCACTATTCACAATAGAAAAGACATGGAATCAATCCAAACACCCATCAATGATAGACTGGATAAAGAAAACGTGATACATATACACCATGGAGTACTATGCAGCCATAAAGAAGAATGAGATCGTGTCCTTTGCAGGGACATGGATGGAGCTTGAAGCCATTATCCTTAGCAAACTAACACAGGGATGGAAAACCAAACATCACATGTTCTTACTTATAAATGGGAGCTGAACAATGAAAACACATGGACACAGGGAGGGGCAAAACACACAATGGGGCCTGTCAGGGAATGGGGTTGGGGAGGGAGAGCATTAGGAAAAATAGTTAATCCATGCTGGGCTTAATACCTAGGTGATGGGTTGATAGGTACAGCAAACCACCATGGCACACGTTTACCTATGTAACAAATCTGCACACCCTGCACATGTACCCCACAACTTAAAATAAAAATACATTTTTTTTAAAAAAAGAAAATTTTAACACATTGCTTGAACAACTTTTTGATCAAATTTTTCCTTCATCTGACCATGATATTATTTCATATAATCTCTTCTTTTCTATAAAGCCTCTTCCATTATATCAGTGCAATGTAGGAATAAACCAAGTTCACTTAAAAAGAAATATTAGATACTAAATCAGCTATCTAAGTTCATAAAATATTCCTAGTTTGAATTTTGTTTTCTGCTAAGATTATAAAAGTTGATACTTCAATTTACATAATGTAGAAAATTTCTTAAATTCCCTTCCTAGTACAAATATTCTATTGTTTTCTGAATTGTACAGTGTATTTAATCCTGAACTCAATAACTTGCAACAAATTTTTCCACACCAAGTCCTTTGTTTAATATACTTGACATATAACAATAACTCAAAGGAGTTAATTGAGAAACACTAGCAACTAAAAAAAATCTTGCCAGGAACTTAATTTCCCTCAAACTAAAATCTATTGCAGATGACAATATATACAGGCAAAAATATGTCTATATATTGTTATGAAATGCAAAGACATTTTCTACTTTCTGTTGTATTGCCAACAGCTAGATTGGATTTCACAGAGGTTAAACACTTACAGCATATATAATTTCTAAATCAGGGTTTCAAAATTTTGAGTAAATACATTAATCAAATTTAGTTACTACAGGACTGATCAGAGTGATCTATAGACTGATATATGTTGCCATTCTCAGATGGAGATAATTGTGTGGGATTCCCCAAACTTTTTTAACCAAACATCTGGGGAGAAAAGTTTGAAAAAACTCAGTTTAGAAAATACTGTTTTAAATAATCAACCTGGAGTGAGAAGTATTGACATGTATGTAAACCAAGTTTACTTTTCAATTGCACGTGAAGGTCTGATTAGAAGCTAAATGTATCAGTTTGGGTTGTATATACTTAATGATACCATTAAGTTATTATGATGTATATAACTTATAGCTTAAAGACTCTGATAAATTTTTAGAGGATCTCAATGGTATCTTAACTATTGGTATCCCAGTTTTCATACAGCCAAACCATAGTCAGATAGAAATACGATGGCTTTAAAAGAAAGAATAAATAATGTAACAAGAAAATTTTGTAAGGAACTGATAGCAAAAAGTAGTATCCTGACCAAAGGTTACACCCCAAATTTAATATAATATGCAAGTAATTTGACCTAGAAAGTTTTTCCCTTGATTTAACTTGATTTATTCAGGTATCTATGCCACTTGAAAGAACATCTCTTATAAAAATATAAAAATTCTAATGAAAGGTAACTATGATTTGAATATTGTGTACATTTTTCTCAACGTAATTTTTAGCTATTGTGGTATAGACAATTTTTTTTTAAAAGATTGTCTTGTTAAGTTGACTTTTTGTGTATGGTAATTTGTCTATAAATTGTCATCAAGCTACAAAACAACAACAAACCAAACATTTATTTTATTAACTATGTGATATATTTTTTACCCTAAAATAATTATGGACAAATGCCTTAAATAAATAATTGTGCTAAAGCAAAGCTAGATTTTATTTATTTTGATTTAAAATAAAATTTCCAATGTATAAACAGAATTGGTTATCTGACAAATATGCTTTCTGTTTCTGAAAAAAAATAAAGTATTTTCAAATAACTTTCTACTTGTTCTAAAGAAAATAATATTTTGTGGAAATGGCCTAAAAACTCTAAAACATTATATTGTCTATTGAGAAAAAAATCTGAAAAAAAAATCTGGAGTAGAAGATCGATTTGCTTCCAGTTTGCATACATGTAAATGAAAAACTATGCATGTACTAGGCCAGCCCAGTATTTCATGTCTCCTCATGGAATTAGAGGACAAACAGGAAAAAAAAAGCCACTATTGTGAGTTTCAAATGCTTATACTAAATTTATTTATTTGATATTTTTATTAGACATATGAATATGCTGCAAAAACAAACAAGCAAGCAAACAAATAAAAAAACCATAAGCCCCCCCTCCCCCACACACACACATACACACAAAATTCTCCCTTGGGAATTATACACTTTAAAGCAATTTACATTTTAAAAGGTATATATGGGTCTCTAAACATATGGCCAAAGATCTAATAGTTCTCTAAGTATAAGACAGAGTAATTTTTCAGAGCACAGTCTTTGAGGTAAACAGTTCTAGTGGCTAAGCCTGACTCTGCAATTGATCTGTGTGATCTTAGGCAAATTATAACTTCTCTAAGCCTCAGTTTTTCCACTTAATAGACAGTATAAAAATATTTACATCTTTTCTTCAGGGGTTACTATAGGTATTCGATGAGGCAATCATAGTAAATATCAATTACTACCATTTAATTTGTACTTACTGTCTCTCAGTAATTATCTAAGACATATTGAATATAAAATGCTTAGCAGAATGTCACATATTCATAAATACAAGCAAATTTATTAAATGAATATAATTATGTATACAATAAGAATTATACTCCCAATAGTGAACATTAGAATAAAATATTATGTATTGCTAATTTAAAATATAGTTATTATTCTAGCAATTTTACTTCTCACTCTATGCCCCAAAGAATTGAAAACAGTGACCCAAACATATATTGTACACCAATGTTTATAGAAGCATTATTTATAATATCCAAAAGATAGAAATAACTCAAATGTCAATCAACAGATGAATGTGGTAACAATTGGAAAGTGGTATACAGAAACAATAGAGTATTATTCAGCCTAAATTCCGATACGTGCTGCAACCTTGAAAACTGTGTGCTATGTGACATAATTGAGACACAAAAGAACAGATACTGTACGATTCCACTTACATAAGATACCTAGAATAGGCAAAATCAGAGATTGAAAGTAAAATGATAGTTTCTAGGGACTGAGAGAGAAGAGGGAATAGGGAGTTATTGTTTAATGGATACAAAGATTCTGTTTGGGATGATGCAAAAGTTCTGGAAATGGAGAGTGGTGATGGTTACACCACATTGTGAATGTACTTAATGCCACTGAATTATACACTTAAAAATGGTTAAAAGAGTAAGGCTTATGTTATGTATATTTTAACCACAATTTCAAATGTAAAAGAAAAATATTATTAGAACAATCAAAGGTAGCAATCTGTTTAAAGACGGTGTTTGAAGACAGTTTTATATTTATTCTTGTTTTGTGATTTTGAGAGCCTGGTATATTTCTAGCACCAACGTTTCCCCACATTAGATATTGACGATTCAAGGGTATTGGGCTGTGACACACAGATTCATCTTTAGAACAGAAAATCTTCAGCAGCTGCTGGAATGTTAGGGGCTGACAACCCTCAGTTCTCAGCCCTGTCAGAAAATTGCCTTCGGGTGGAGAGCTATCTTGCCTGTGGTCAGACTCGCTCTCCAAGGACAGCTTCCATCCAATAAGCAGTGAAAGAGGGAATAGAAAAGCCTGTCTCCTCGCCATGACGTGGGACAACTTGAGAGAGTGACATTTAGAGCTCCACATAGGGTCCCCTGAGGTCTTCGTTGAAACCGCACTGTAGCCCAGCTTCTCCCTCTGTCCAATCTTGTTTCACTATCTGCCTTCCACAGATATTGAGTCTAGCACTCCCTACTGAACTTCTTTAATGCTCACTTCCCTCTTAGAGTAACTATTCATTGAAGAAAAGAGAATACCTAAACATTTCTAGGTCACTGGACACAATGTCCTTGTTGACATTGAACTCTAGGGAACTAAAGTGCCATCAAGAGCCCTCTGTTGCAGGAGGGCAAATATAGGGTCAAGTATCAAATGAAGTCTTGGCCAAAGTCTGGCTTACAATGGTCCACTCTGTTCATGAATCCTGTTCAGTGCTAATGGTCCCACTTGGCCAAGGTCTAGCTTACAGTGGTCTACTCTGTTCATGTACCCTGTTCAGTGCTAATGGTCCCATTTCAAGTATATTCTTAGGGAGTGGGCACATTAGCACCGAACTCTGTTTAAGTTAAGCAGAACCTCTAAAGTGTTCTCCCCGTCAAGACTGCACATCAAAAACAACATTGTATTGCTTAAGGAATGGCAGAAATTATTGTCCTAAAGGAGGCAGTGCTGGTAGTCTCTGCCCTATGTCTATGTAAATAACATTTCCTGTCATCATCCAGGAACCCCTACAAAAGCAGGTGGCTCCTGGATGACAACAATCAGCTACTGACTCAGTCAAATTATAGCCCCCATTTCCTACTTGCCTTTGCTGTTCTAGATGGGCTATTTCTGCGAGCACAGATAAACACATCCTCAGGTTCATGGTATGAGGCCTTTGATCTGAAAAATGTGTGTGTGCTTTTAACTCTTCAGAAAAGAAGAACAGAAACAATTAACATTTCCTTGGAAGTGACGATAGCATACATTTGCAGTCTTGCCCAGCACTAGGTTAACAGTTTCTCTCTCTATCAAAGAAATCTGGACTGGCCGCACATCCTGAAGAACATCCTGCTGGCACGTTGCACTGCTGACATCATGCTAATCGAACCAAATAAATAAGAAATGACAAGTATATTGGAGGCTCTAGTAAGACAGATGTGCTCCAAAGGGTAGGGAATAAACCAAAAATATTTTCAGGGGCCTGCCACATCCCTAACATTTTTAAAGGTCATGTGGTTTAAGGAATGCTGGGCCAACACCAAAGAAAAAGAAAAATTATTGCACCTCACGTCTCCCACTACAAAGAAGAAAGCACATCACCTGATAAGATCCCTTAGGTTTTGCAGGCAGCATATGCCAAAACCCAGGAATATTACTCTGGCCTCTGTACTGGGTGGCATGAAAAGCTGTCAACTATGATTAGAGCATGGAGCATGAGAAGAATCCAGCAGCAGATCCAGGCTAGAGAGGGCAAGGACCTTGGCCACTTAGGACACATGACCCAGTAGACCCTGTGATATTAGAGGTATCTTCGGTGAGAAAAGATGATGTGTAAGGTTCATGACACGCCCAATGAGGTCATCAACATAGTCCTCTGTGATTCTGAAGCTGTCTGCAGAGGAAAATGCTTCACCTTTTGAAAAACAGCTCTGGGTGTGTTTTAGGGTTCTGGTGAAGATGGAGTGCCTGACCATGGGTCTTTAAGTGAGCATGTGGCCAGAACTGTCCAACATAAGCCAGTTCTCTGTCAGGCTCACCAGTTCAGCAAAGGGGGCCTGATGTTAATCATCAGAAGACTTTAGGGCTGTGGTTAGCAAGGGATTATAGGGAGAAATATGTTTAGCCCCAGGATATCCCTTTAAGCAACTCTTGGTTAATTAGATAGTTCTACATATCTAGCCTTTCTTTCCTTTTTTTTTTTTTTTTTTTTTTTTTTGAGATGGAGTTTCACTCTTGTTGCCCAGGCTGGCTCGCAGTGGTGCGATCTCAGCTCACTGCAATCTCCGCCTCCTGGGTTCAAGGGATTCTCCCGCCTCAGCCTCCTAAGTAGCTGGGATTATAGGCACTACTACGCAAGGCTAATTTTTGTATTTTTAATAGAGATGGGGTTTCGCCATGTTGGCCAGGCTGGTCTCGAACTCCTGACCTCAGGTGATCTGACTGCCTCTGCCTCCCAAAGTGCTGGGATTACAGGCGTGAGCCACGGCACTTGGCCCATATCTAGTCTTTCAAGAGCCAGCAAAGCCTGTCTGTAAGATGTTGGATGATAAGGTACCTTTTCAACAAATCATTTAATTCATGGAGATCATTCTTTTGGAGCATTAGAATTTATGTATAATTGAAGCACTCCACCTAGAAAATTAATACTAGCACCCACTTGTATTCTGATGGTGACAAAACACAGACTCAAAATAATCTCATTTTTCTGTTTTAAATTTCAAAATTACATTATTTCTACTACTATTATCTACTGTTTACATTGCAAACACTATTCTATGCATTATATGCACAATAGCCTAGAACTAATCTTGCAAGATATACATCAGCCTATCCTCAAAATAACCTTACAAGACAGATACCATTAACATTTGCAAATACTGAGCCTCAGAGGGATTCAAACTTTGCCTGTAATTACCCAACTTATAACTGGCAGAACTACTATGAACCTGAATCCACAAGTTATTAAAATTCCCTCAAATTTTCATTTTCTCATAAGTTGTAATTTGGTCCTAGCTAAGAAAAACTAAAATAATGCCATAAAAGCATAAGGTTTTTTACATTAACCAGACCAGGAGTTATGGTGTAGTGTTAGAAGTAGTAAAAGCAAAACCTGAATTGCAGAAAGCTAGAACAAAGAATAGATAATGAAATAGTTAAAGCATGAGTAAAAATCTCCTCCAAGAAGCATGGCTTTGTAGAGATTACATGGTAGCTAGAGATGCAGCTTGGATCCAAGAAAGCTATTTGTAGTTGTGTATGAATTTTATTGTGTTTTGCTTTTGTAAAAGTAGAGTAGGCCATCCCTGAATCCTGATTCAAAGGATTCCCTAGAGAGAAAGAGACTGAAGAATAGAGAAACAGAAGGAAAAGTTAATGAAGCAAGATCTTTAAGAAGACAGAAAAGAATGAAATGTAGCAAATCTTTGATACAAAGTTATACTGCTTCACGGCAGCGCTTCTCAATGAGAGGTTACCGCACCAGCGGTTCAGCCTCACTTGAGAATTATTAGCTTTGCAAATTATCAAGCTCCATTCAAGACCTGCTAAACCAGAAATTCTCCGGTAGGACCCAGCAATCTAAGGCTTAACAAGCCTTCCAGGTGATTCTCACCTATACTAAAGTTAGCAGAACACTGCTGCATTGTGTTAACAGGCAAGAAAAAAGCCAGGTGCAAATGGATGTGGACTTACAGGGATTCAGCAGAGAAAGTTTTGGTGGAGTTTCCATCTATTGTATCTCTCAGTCATTAGGCATTTTCTACCTTCAGGACCTACTCTTTCCACACTCTGTCTCCCCACCCAGCAAAAAGGCAAGAATTTTAGCTGGCTTCTCTTTCAAAATGAAGTCTCAAAAGAGGATGGGAAGCAATCGCGATCAAAGCCCAAGGACTTCCAGACCGGGTTACACAACCATCAAGTCAGCAGGGGCAGAGCAGAGTAGGTCCCAAAACCCATGGCAGATCCTAGGGTGACTTTTCTTTTTAAGTTAAGTGCTATCTTAGAAAGGAGAGAAGGTTAGTTTAGTCTGAAAGTCAGAGAATTGTTATCTAAAGAGATTAAACCCTACATTAAACACTATTACGTGTTTGCTCAAACTATGTTTAAAATGAATTTGGGCAATCTCCCCGCCCCCAACCCGGCCCACCCCTGCTGCAACAACACAGAAAGTTCAGGTTTCAAGTTCAGACTGGTAGTAGACAAAAATAAGCAGACTATATTTTTGCTTTAGATTTAAATGTAGTGTGAGTAAATCTGTGACACCATTTTCTATATTTAAGCAAGTAACTTAAATAAATTAGAGGGAAAAAAGAGATGCAATGTTCAAGTTAATGTATATTTCACCATGATATTCTCGGCAAAATTATTAATATAGGTTTATTATGTATTATATAATGAACATAAAAGTCCTTTAAAGGGTGAAAATGTATTTTTTTCTGTGACAGAAGAATATGCATTAAAATGCAGAAGAGAATATAAATTGTCTGAATCAATTAATTTAACTTAAAAATTAGTCAAATACATTTTAAGGAAGATAAATAGTGTAAATACTATGATATATGTAACAAATCTGCTAAGTAAAAAGCCTTTTTTGTGTACTGTGATATGATGTATATATTAATACTCAACAAAGAGGACCATCTGGTTTTTTAGACTTGTGTTATATACACGTATGATATCAATACCAATTAAATGGTTACACATGTTTGATGTGTGTAATGGATGTTAACTTACAAGCAAGTTCTATACAGAAAGAAACAAAACCAAGAGTGTCCAAAGCAGGATATTTCTAGAAAAACGCTGCAGAAATTATAGGAAGAAGGGAATGCCAGATTGCAAAATTTAAGGGATTGTCTGTTGCCCAAGAAAAACCAGCATTTTAAAACAAAAACCCAATTTTAAAAAAGATGTTTCTCTATCAGAACAGAGTATTTAAGTGTAAGCATGTCTTCTTTGTAACCACAAAGGTAAATTTCATATACAACTTGACCACCATTTACTTTCTCTCTCCTTGACTTCATATTAATTTGCTACATTTGATTTTTTATCAGCTTGGGTGATTTATAATGAATTTATAATTGCATTTGTGATGTAATGGGTTGGACAATTCTGATAACAGAAAAATTATGTTATCTAAACGAGACAATAAAATTATATGTTGGTAATGAGAATGAGATTTTGCTTGTACCATTTTGTACCCTGCTGCAATCTTGCATCAAGCTCCTTTGAGTTACACATGCAACTCCTATTACCACTAATTGCAGTTTCACTACACAGACACATCAAAAGAAAAGAAACAGACCTCCTTTGTGCTGTGGGTTTTGTAATCCTTTTTATATTGTATAATGAGATCCCATTCTTCTTTCACATTTTAGGTACCGGATGTTCTTATTCCAATATTTACCTATTTCCAGTTTTCCTTTATTCTTTGAAATTCCTGGAAATGTTCAGATAGATGTATTAAAATGAAAATAGTTAATTATACTTTTCAGAATATGCTTGATTCTAAAATGAAAAGAAAACCTTGTGAAGGCATATATCTTTTTATCTTTAGAATTAATATAGTTGTAAACACAATCTAGAAATTGAGATCCATATAGGAATTTAATAATGTAAAAATGTTCAAAAATTACTTCAAGATTTGTGGTCATACGGATGTAATCTTTTACTAGTTTGAAATATAATAATTATTTAAACAATATTATGGTTCACATGCAGAGTATTGAAATCAGGGTACCTCAGTTCTGTTGTTAGGCTATGCCCTTATCCTTTCTGAAAATTCTCAGGCTTTGGTACACATAAATAAAATCTGTACTCTACGGAACCTTTCAGTATCAATGAGATACCACATATACAGGAAAGGCAGGCATGCATGTCCCTCCATACCTGCTCTGCCATGTTCCCCATCAGAGATGGTACCACCGCCCATTCTATTGCACAGGCCAGAAACCTAATAGTCATCCCTTCCACCCCTATTTCCTCTGCTCTTTGTTCCACCTCTATTATAGACTCTGAGTAGTTTTATCTTCTAAAGAGCTCGTGATTTCAACAACTTTTCTTATCACCATAATCAAAGGTTAGCAAAGTTCCTTTGGCTTCATTTCTGGACTGTTGCAGAGACTCCAAAGTGGGATGTCTCTATCCGGTTGACCCATTTCTCTCTTCTCTTCACATTGAAAATATGTCTTGCTGAAAACTCAAACATCAAAACTCAAACTTCTTTCCTGATTAAAATATTTCAATGGTTCCTCATTACTTTTCAGATAAAGTCAAATTTCCTACAAGCCTCTAGCCTGGCCTGCTTCTCCGCCAAGTGTTGCACTGAACTGCGCTGGCTCTTTGGGCTGGTCTTTTCTCCTTTTTTCCTATTTGGCATGCTCTGCCCGACCACAGGCCTTGGCACACACTTCCTCTTCTACCTGAAGCTTGTTGCTGCCCCCTTTCCCAACATATAGGTGCACATGTGTCCACACACATACTCCTTTAGAACCTCATTCATTCTTCAGATTTGCAGTACAAATCTTACTCCCTCAAATATCTGTGATTTCTCATATCAGGTAAAATACTTTCTCCTAGTACTCTGTACTTCTCAGGAGTCCTTCTTTCACTTCTTTTAACAAACATTTAATGAATAATTAAATGATGGGATAAGTAGGCATGATTCCAGGCACTGGGGAGCAACAGTCAATTAGATAAGATCCTTGATCTTAGGGGCTTCTGTCCTAGTGGAACACATGCAAAAAATAAACCAAAAAGCAACTCAACAAACAAATAAGTGCTATGATGAAACTATAATAGGATAGTGTGGTAATGACTATTGAGGGGAAGGAGCTCCTCTAGGGAGAGATTTTGCTGAGACTTGAATTATGAGTCAGTTCCATTTCCTTATTTGGTAAGTAGATTAACTCTTATTTATCTGTCAACTGTAAACTCCATGACAGAAGTAGCTATGGCAATTTGCCCAGTAATTCTATAACTTAGAAGGTACTCTGGAAATATTTCTGAATAAATAAATGAATGGAAATATCACAAGTTTTAGCTCAAGCCTATCTGAATTCAAGTCTTGGTTCTCATCTTCAACTTGGTCAAATTACTAACCCCCCCAACTTCAATTTCCTCATTCTACCGATGAGAATAATAATGTCTGTCAATCAATTAAATTATTATATATATCTCAGCCACCAGCTTATGATTTTAACTATCGTAAATCCAAAGGTGTGTGTTTCTAATTTGGTGTTTCTCCTCTCATGTCTGAATCAAGAAGATTTTTTTTTAATTCAATGAAAGCCCCTAGCATTTAGTTTTCTCATTTGTTAATTAAAATAACAATACCTATGTCTCATGATTGTTTTGAGAAATGAATGAGGCATTAACCTATTAAGAATCTTAGTTCAGTTTCTGGAGTGGTAGAGACAAATTTTTATGTTATTTTATTATAAAAAGTACATCAGAGTAGTACACAAGAGTAAAAGCAGTACACAAGTTCACAGAATTATTACTAGACAACAGTTTTTAAAATGATTTTGCTATAAAAAGAAATAATTTAGATTCTTACAGTGTATATACAGTGTGTGTATTTATATATGTACTTCCTGAGGGAATATCATACATACTAATATTTATATGGTGTTTACAAAACTCTTCTGTAAATATTCTTTCATTAGACCCTCAATAAGAAACTTGGAAGGCAAGTATTGCAAGTCATAAGGAACCTCGTTTTGAAAGAGCTAAAAGGCAGTGGCCAGACTCTTAGGTTACATGCCTTATCCTGTTACTAACCATAAGCAGTGCCCTGATTTGTCAGCAGGTGTTGGTACTGAGGGTTCAACTCTCAGCTGCTGGAGAGGCAGAGAAAAGGAAAGGAAAGGTAACCTCATTGCTACTTCCAGAGTATGGCACTGGCAACATGATCAGTTGGTGAGGGAAGATAGATTTTTACCTTCACATTCCCTTAGTCTTTTACAGTTCACTGCCTAAGCCTGCTTGAAACTCTACATTTACTTAATCCTTCCAGCAGAGAACAATCACTGTGAGTTTTCCCACTGACATACTTTTATTTGCTGAGATTTCATTCTTTGCAGGTTGAGAATATAAAAATTTAAAGGGACAGTCTTATAACTACTATAAATCACCTCCTTCATCCCATAGGAAAACAAAGTACCCTACCTCAAGAATTGTTTAAAAGTATTTCCAGAAAATGTATTCTATATAATATATAAATACTTTGAAAAAATGAAAGTAAAACCAAGGAAAGAGCTAACCTTGCATTTTCACAGATCAAAATGTTCATTCAAGTAGTATTTGTTGAAAAATGGCAGTGTCTATGGCATGAATGATGATATTCACCATACTCTGTGAAAATCTGATAAAAGCATTTGGGATATGACTAAAATTTTTGTTTGACCGAATTTTGAGTTTCTATGATAATGTCAGTAAATCCCAATTAATCTCTAGTCTAACATTTTGTAAATATTTCCATTTAATACTGAATGCTTATGTTTCTGAAAATGAATTATTTGTACATTCTCTTACAGAGAACAAATTGTAGGTGAATGAAATAGGACTAATGTTTTTCTATTTATTCTCTAACGTTCTATGAATTAATGATTCTATGATACCTGATCATGTGGTTAAAATTCACAAATGTTTTATGTCTGTGATATTTCAATTTAGATACAAAGAAATTTAGGAATGATAATAATATTGCAATGTTCTCCACAAGCTAACACAAGAGAACTTTGGACAATTGGGTTTTCCTTGGTCCAGGCTGAATTTTAAAATGTCATGACAAGAATATGGCAAAGGTGAAGGATCCTTTCAGATGTAAGTAAGCTCCTAAATCAGTTGATTTTGAGTTCATCAAAAAGGAAGGAGATTATCCTGGGTGGGCTTGACTTAATCAGATGAAAGCCTTCAATTAGACCCTCCTAAAGACCTCCAGAAAATAAGCTACCCTATTGTGACAGTGCCTGCAGGAGCCTCTGGGAGGCAAGTGGGGTCCCTTACTGATGACAGCATGGAAATGGGGACCTCAGTCCTACAACTGCAAGGAGCTGAATTCTACCAACAGCCGTGTGAGCCTGAAAGAGAACTCTGAACCTAGGAAAGGAATGCAGCCTGAAGATACCTTGTTGGTCATTGAATGAGTCCAGGCTAAGCCATGCCTGGAATCCTGACCCTCAGAAACTGTAAAATAGTAAATGTATGTTGTTTTAGTCCATTTGAAAAAAAGAGCTATTAATGAGTTGTGACTCCTACATTAGCTATACCCACATAATTTCTTGAGTTTAATTACCACTTACTACACAGCCACTGTGTTTCAGGCAATGTTCTAGATACTGAAGACTACGTGTTTTAGTGTAAATGAAACCATTAAATAACTCCGAGTGTTTCCTCTCTGATTAAGAAAAACATAGTGCAAGTGTAGTAGTCTCTCCCTAATCTCTGCTACTTCACCCCAGCTTCACCCCTAACACATCCAAGCTCTCGGTCCCAGCATGATGAATGCCAGCCTCCAGAGCAGTCTTTTCCTCACTCAGTTAGGTAGAGTATATTTTTACAAAGGGGCAAAGCATAAGTAGCTTGTGTCCTGGGAATCACAACACAGACTTTTTACTGTCTCCTTATGTTGTTATTATTACTATTATTTTTGAGACTGAGTCTCGCTCTATCGCCCAGGCTGGAGTGCAGTGGCGCAATCTTGGCTCACTGCAACCTCTGCCTCCTGGGTTCAAGTGATTCTTGCGTCTTAGCCTCCCGAGTAGCTGGGATTATAGGCACCTGCTACCACACCCAGCTAATTTTTGTATTTTCAGTAGAGACGGGGTTTCACCCTGTTGGCCAGGCTGGGCTCGAACTCCTGACCTCAGGTGATCCACCAGCCTCAGCCTTCCAAAGTGCTGGGATTACAGGCGTGAGCCACTGCACATGGCCTTTTTATGTTTATTTTTCCAACTTCTTAAAGTTCTATGTGTTACAAATTGCTTATTGGAGTTAGGATACTTACTTTTACTCTGATGTAATTTCCTTCTATGACTTAAAAAACTTACTTTCTTGTTCTAATTGCTCCAGACTTCCCTCTAAAGTCCAATTTGTCTCCTTAGCAAGTCTTACTGGGTGAATTGCACTGAACCCCCTTGCCAGTGCTGTGACCTCTTTATTAAACCTGCCCTATTGCCTCTTATGCTACCTCATGGTTGAAGGCTACTAATAAAGGCAAATCATTAGTAACAGCAAATATAATTCATTCATTCTTCAGTCTTTCATCCCCTGTCATTAGAAATTGCTCTTTACTTCCCTAAAAGACTGTGACAAGATGTTATTTTGGTAACATCAGACATCTTTGGTTCCAAAATTCATTTTGAGACAAGCTTGGGATATTTTAGTCCAGTCATTTCTGTGATAAAATGATATTTTTGAGATTTTAATCTAAGTTGTTTTCATTTTCTTCCTGTATTACCCGTTTCTTCCCTCTGCTCTCATCCACACAAAACATGGAGACCCCTGCATTTCTTTGCCTTAAAAGGCATTTGAAACAGACTAGAAAACAAAACCAAAAAAATAATATTTACTTCCCTTTTTGTCAATTTTGCCCCCGGAAAACATAAGTCTATATTGGAATCCCTAAGCAGAGTAATATGAAGTGAAAAGATTGTGTCTAAACTAGGAAGACATTTTCCAGGGCTGAGGTAAGGAGAGCTGAGAAGGCAAAGACTGCGAATCTTGGGAACAGAGCACGTGAGTCTTGCTTACCTGCAGTGCCACCAGGAAATTAGCATGTTCCCAGTGAGGAATGTGGGCAAAGGCTTTTAGCAAATGGGACCAAACATAGCCTCACAAACTGCCTGTGCTCCAAGAGCAGCATAGAGACACAGCATACACATTCCTCTTTCTAGAGCTTTTGGCCAGCCCTTTCACCTGCCCGAATGCTCTCCCTTCTCTCAGCCTATCCATATCACACTCCTCTCAAGCCCCTCCTAATCCACTTAGCTTCTGTCTTAACCTCTGCCCTTGTGTATGATCACTCCACTGAACACATCCCCAATTTTATTGGTGTCACTCATTCAGCACTTAATCCTACTGCCTGCTAGCCTGTCATCTAATGCTGTGTATTATTTAACTTTTCACTCATTTATCAATTTAAATTAAAATGCAAATTTTTTGAGTTAAAAACAAGGCTTTAAATTCTTACTTTATTACAGTGGTACCCACAAAAATTAATAGAAATAATGTACAATGAAAGAATACTAAAGGTGTTCTAAGAAGAATCATGCTATTCTAGCTCCTAAATCAATCTTGAAATACCCATAAAATAGAATTTTATGCTCAAACTACAATCACATTAGAGTTTTACACATAAAAATGCAATATTATAGAATCACTCTTATCTAGAGGTACAAGGTGAAGCACAAGGAATTTTTAGGGTAGTGAACATATTCTGTATGACAGTGTAATGGCAGATTCATGGCATTATGTATTTGTCAGAACCCATAGAACTATACAACACAGAGTGAACCTTAATGTAAACTATAGACTTTAGTTAACAATAATGTATCAGTAGTAATTCATCAAGTGTATCAAGTGTACTACACTCATGCAGGATGTTAATAATAGGGAAACTGTGTACGTGTAGGTAGGGAGGAGGGTATATGGGAACTGTATTTTCTGTAAACTTAAAACTTCTCTTAAAAAAGCCTATTATACAAAATACAACATTATAAAATCACTCCTATCTAGAAGCTTGTTGTTCCAAGAATATATAAAATCTCCCTTAAATAATTTTTTAAAAACAAAAAATTTGAATATTTTATATCCTGATTTCTTTCATTTCTGATGGCCCTTTTGCTCTCTATATTGAAATGGATATTTTATTACAACAGCAAGATAGCAGCAGTTGTTCACTCATGGCTAGCCATATGTGTACTGTAGCAAGATCATCATATCTTATTTCTACTTAAAAATCATGCCTATTACCTGCTAATTGCCATGTATTGATTTACTTAAGCATCCATGGCTGCTGTATGAGAAAGATAACACTTGGCTCTAGGGGGTCTGAAAATTCTTTACACTGTCAGTGACCTTGACTGAAAGGGTAATTAATCTGAACCTCCGGATGGCATTAAGAGACTTAGACCTTTCATTCTTTGTGAAAAGCCTCATCTTTAGTGATGTGAGCACACAGTTCTATTTACTGAGAAAACATTTTATATTAACTTATCTCCTTCACTTTTATGATCAGCTGCCAGAATTGCAGGTTTTCTATATCCAAAGAAAAGAAAAGGAGACAAAAGACTTAGTATATTGTAAGGAATTTGTTTTTTTTCTTTGGGGTTGTATCTGCTCATAAACAGAGTTAGCCTTATTGGCAGTGGCCAAGCCACTCTATTTTCTTGTCTAGTTTTTTCATATGCACAATGAAATAATAAAACCTGCTAGTTTAGGATATTAAAATAAAATGATAAAAAATATATTTAAAAAAAAATTTTTTTTTTTTTTTGAGATGGAGTCTCACTTTGTCACCCAGGCTGGAGTTCAGTGGCATGATCTTAGCTCACTGCAACCTCTGCCTGCTGGGTTCAAGCAATTCTCCTGCCTCAGCCTCCTGAGTAGCTGGGACTACAGGCATGCACTACCACACCCAGCTAATTTTTTGTATTTTTAGTACAGACGGAGTTTCACCATGCTGGCCAGGCTGGTCTCGAACTCCTGACCTCCTGACCCACCCGCCTTGGCCTCCCAAAGTGCTGGGATTACAGGCGTGAGCCACCGCGCCCAGCCGACATTTAAAACTTATATAAGCCTAGCATTTCTTTGTTTTTCTTTGTTTTTGCTTTTAAAGAATCGCTCGAGAGTTAAAATATGTCTAGATTATCTTTCAAACTTTTTCACTTCTTTATTGTTTGGTTGTCACCTGGTTTCTCAAAACATGCAAGACAAGTCAGGCATAGTGACAAAAACATGAAAATAAAAGCCAATGCAATGAAACATCAAATAACATACCTACATTTTTTAAAAGGTGGACATATTTCCTGATACAAGTGTTCTTCAATGTGTTCTAGTAATTGTATTTTGATGTCCAATAGGAAAATGCAAAAATGATTTTTCTTTTGATAAACATTTTTCTATGTGCCTTTGGTTTGACTGATACTTGTAACTTGCCAAATGACATCTTAAAAAAAAAAAAAAACAGAACTACTGATTACAAATGATTCTAACAAACCAGACAAAGAAAGTATAGGGGACATTGTAATGTGTTACCTAGCAGGAAAATTCTTGACTTCCAGATTCTCTCAGGCAATCTATTTTAGTCAAACTCAAGTGCATTTCTAGTCATTTTCTTTACTGATCAGCACGTCGCCAAACTAATTGAGGATTCCATGGCTTTAAGAATCCTGAAATAAGCTATCTTCTTTCTTCCCACGTATTTTTTTTTTTTTTTTTTTTTTTTTTTTTGCAGAGCTGACACTTCTGCTTCTTTAGCAAGTGCCACTTCTGGAACTACTTTCGTGTCTCTTCCTCTTTTTATTTCCCTCAGAGGTTTCACGAGGATACATTTTTGCATGTATATATGCATGCATTATTTTTCACTTCAGTAAAAGTCAATAGCTACCAATGGATAGTTGCGGCTAATTTACTGTGGAATAGCAAAACATATTAGGCAGCTGTAGGAACACACACTTATGTTGAATTGCCTGACTGAACAGTGAGCAACAAATAGAGAAAAGGGTTATGGGGAATGGGATATGAAGCAGTAGGCTACAACCAGTCACAGTAGTGTTTAAATTAAGCATATTGTTAGCAGGGTAAAACTAAAGGTCCCTTTGAATCTGGCATACATGAACTAATGACAGCAGAGCATCAGTGAGCCATGCCTTCTCCATCTGCAGTTCATATGGGAGAGGAGAGTGGATGGAGAAAGGGAGGATGGCGGAGGCCAGCAGGAGACAACCACATACCAGAAGAGTAAAGTTACAATACACGGAGCAGTGCTCAAAGAAGAGCTCTGCTACCAGTCTCCATCTTTTAGGTTTCAATGTGCATAGCCTTGGCTTAGCTTCCTCTACAGAGATTGCTAGTGTTTACAAGAAGGGTAAATGCCAGTGTGGAGAAGCACAAGTAGTATAAGCAGAGTCCTGCTTCTCCCAATACCTAGAGTTTTCATATCACCCAAAGATAGTGATTACAAAACTTATTTTCTCCATGCTATATTAAAGAGTTATAATAATTAATACTAATAGGATTATAAAGTGAGTTTGAAAAATCACAAATCCACTGAATTCAGTTCTGCATTGCTCTGTACATGCATCCTAGTTAGAAATATATATGAATCAAAATTGTATATAATTTTTTTTCCTAATTACTATCTACCCCAGGTAGGTAAGATTAGAGGATGTTAAGAGAAAAAGTTTTAGAACAAATGAATAGGTGACTTAGGTCAGGCTTAAGTGACCAAAATGTGTTAGCAAGCAACTTCTACCAAATGGTTTCTTTGTACCATAGCATAGCTATCAAGACACTTACAAATTGTAGAAGTCCTTAAAAACTGTGAAAAATCAGATGAAAGAGGTGTAATGTGGCCTTTGCCCCAGTGGACTTACCATACACAGGGTGTGATCTGCAGAATAAGAGAGAACATCTAATTTGTAGAAATAGACCTATATGAACTAGCATATAGTGGTTGGTGTGTGAAACAGAACCTCAGTTCATTAATTTGCAGGCATCAAGCTGACCAGAATACTTAAAATGGCCAACCACAACAGTGAACTTGGTATCAGAACAAGTTGGTTTATCCTAAGTGACTTTTAGCTAAGGTAGCTTGAGTTGTTTTCACATACAAGACCGATACACTACCCAAAGAAACCTTCCCACTTGAGGCAGCTTAGCAGAGATTCATTCCACCCAGGGCAGTGAGTGGATGCTCTACCAACTTGTGTTTCTGAGTCTTTCCTTTCCTTATGCTTCCATGGCTCAGCACCCTTACTCTCTTCCCACAATTTTTCTCCAAATAGGATAAACCAATTACATCTGTATGTAGTAGATTAGACACACAAACAGTATTGTTTCTGAAATAATTCTCAGATCTCTTGTTTCCTTAACATTAACTTACACTTTTATGAACAATATCTTGATTTTCTAATGCAGATGGCTGATGTAGTCGTTTAATTTGGATTTGATAAATTGAACTCCCTTAGGGCAATCTTATTTATAATTATGTTGTGAGTATCTCACCATAACCCCTATTATCCTAACAGTAATACCAATTAGCAGAAATTTTTCTTATTTGCAAATGCCAACATAAATGTAGAATAAATAAACATGTAATAAGATGTTAAAAATTGTATATCAACCCCTGGAAGGCAGATGGGTAGGAGGCAGGTTGGTAGAAAGTTGTGGGAGGTGTCGGTATCCAATAGAGATTTTTATCCTACCTTCAGCATGTTTTAACTCTATGAACTTTGACAGGTTATTTAAACTCTCTCTATTTCTTCATTTCAAAAATTAGAGGTAGTGAAAATAATAATTGCTTCATAGAGTTGTTATGAGGATTAAATGAAGCTAATGTTTCTTGACACAAAGTAAATACTGCATCGATGTTAGTTCTTACTAATTATAAACAAAATGGTTATAACTCAAGCTGATAAATGTCTCTAAGCATTAAAAAAAGTTTTCCTTTTCAAAAACCTAAAAAAAGATTCTTATAGCTCTAAGTACCAATTCTGGTGCCTTATTTCTATTCCTTGTTCTTGACAAAATTGTCTTAGTCTCAAGATCTTTTTCAAATATATTATAATCATTGTAATAAAGACACAGGATCCCAAATTATTTCATTTATTTCTCAAAAGAAAAAGACTTTTATCTGGAAGTAACAGATATTTTGGTAGATTACAATTGTCTGGCATTCTCTAAACTTCTAGATCTAAATTACAGCTTTATTTTCCTGACTATTTGAACAAATTGGGATTATTGCAAGGGGAGGATGGCAGAGAAGGTGCACATTACCAACATCACTTCCAATACTTGGCATAGAAAAATCAATTCTTGTCCTCCCAACAATAAATAAGAAAACTATCTACTTAGTACTTCTTTCTCTGGCAATGTGCCTGCTGAGCTCATATCTGCTAGATTACAAGAATCCTGTGAGTCAACCCTAAGATGGAATGAATTGGTAAAAGGCAGACAAAGAGAACTTTGTGTTCCTCTTCTCCCAGTTCTAGATTCTAAATTACTTCCCAGGAGGAAGAGTTATACCTATAATTGGGAGAATGTAAGTCATATTACATATTATGTAATATGATTCACTTCCCCTCATCCTAAAACTCTAAAAGATGGTAAGTTTCTAGCTACTTGGGTCTCAGCAATCTACAGTTTCTGTGATTTATTTCAAGAAGATTGCATTGAAACCACCCTATCAAGGTTAGGTTTAGATTCTAAATGAATAAAGAAATGACAGGTGGACAATTTTTAGACCCATACTGTATTAGTTCATTTTCACCCTGCTGATAAAGACGTACCCGAGACTGGGCAATTTACAAAAGAAAGAGGCTTAATGGACTTACAGTTCCACATGGCTGGGGAGGCTTCACAATCATGGCGGAGGGCAAGGAGGAGAAAGTTACATCTTAGGTGGATGGCAGCAGGCTAAGAGAGAGAGCTTGTGCAGGGGAACTCCTCTTTATAAAACAATCAGGTCGCCGGGCATGGTGGCTCACGCCTGTAATCCTAGCATTTTGGGAGGCCGAGGCAAGTGGATCACCTGAGGTCAGGAGTCCGAGACCAGCCTGACCAACATGGAGAAACCCCGTCTCTACTAAAAATACAAAATTAGCCAGGCGTGGTGCCACGCCAAAAATAACTGCAAAAAAAAGCAAAAATTGACAAATGGAATCTAATTAAACTAAAGAGCTTCTGCACAGCAGAAGAAACTATTAATTGAGTGAACAGACAACCTACAGAATGGGAGAAAATTTTTGCAAACTATACATCTGACAAAGGTCTAATATCCAGCATCTATACAGAACTTAAACAAATTTACAAGAAAAAAACAACTCCCTTAAAAAGTGGGCAAAGGACATGAACCGACACTTTTCAAAAGAAGACATACATGCAGCCAACAATCATATGAAAAAAGCTCAATATCACTGATAATTAGAGAAATGCAAATCAAAACCTCAGTAAGATACTGTCTAACAAGAGTGACAATGGCCATTATGAAGAAGTCAAAAAATAACAGATGTTGACAAGGTTGTAGAGAAAAAAGAACATTATACATTGTTGGTGGGAGTGCAAATTAGTTCAGCCATTGTGGAAGACAGTGTGGCAATTCCTCAAAGACCAATGAAATACCATTGGAACCAGCAATCGCATCACTCGTTATGTACCCAAAGGAATATAAATATTTCTACTATAAAGACACATCCATGTGTATGTTCATTGCAGCACTATTCAGAATAACAAAGACATGGAATCAACCCAAATGCTCATCAATGATAGACTAGATAAAGAAAATGTGGCACATATACACTATGGAGTACTATGCAGCCGTAAAAAAGAATGAGATAATGTCCTTTGCAGGTACATGGATGGAACTTGAGACCATTATCCTTAGCAAACTAACATAGGAACAGAAAACCAAATGCTGCATGTTTTCACTTATAAGTGGAAGCTAAATGATGAGAACACAAGGACACAGAGAGGGGAACAACACACACTAGGGTATTTCAGAGGGTGAGGGGTGGGCAAAGGGAGAGGATCAGGAAAAATAACTAATGGGTCCTAGGCTTAATACCTGGGTAATGAAATAATCTGTACAAAAAATCCCCATGACAAAAGTTTACCTGTGTAACAAACCTGCACTTGTACCCCTGAATTTAGAAGTTAAAAAAAGTTTGTGGAATGAATTAAGGAAACAATTAACAATGAGATGTCCTTATTAATAAACAAATTAGGAACTCCTATATATATTTTTTTCCTCCCTTAAACAGCTATTCCTTGGATTCCTGAGAGTCTACTATTAATGGGATATTCTTTTATGTTATGTATTATCTTTCTCCATTTATTTCTTAAAATTCACATTCACCTTTAAATGTAGTTTAACCAATCCCTTTACATCTTATTGTGAATGTATTAACCAGAACTTTATCTCTGGTACTGGATATTCTAGGCATCAGAGTCTAAGAAAATGATAAAAGAATGCTTGGAAAAAATGGCTGGAGAAAGCAAAAACAAAGGGGCCAAACAAAAGGCATAGGATTCTTTTTTTTTTTTTTTTTTTTTAGGGGCCAGAGACCTATTTTATAGGTTTGCTGTTAAAAGTCTTTACATTTTCCCATGTCACTGTCTTTTTTTATTATTATTATACTTTAAGTTTTAGGGTACATGTGCACAATGTGCAGGTTAGTTACATATGTATACATGTGCCTTGCTGGTGTGCTGCACCCATTAACTCGTCATTTAGCGTTAGGTATATCTCCTAATGCTATCCAGGCATAGGATTCTTGCAAAGAACCAACTAATATAATACTGTATATTTATGGGTTTCTACTCTCCAAATCAAAGCAGAAATTCTCAAACAACCAATTATTTTCTTTTGACTCAACATAATCATTCTAGATTTAATGATATTCCAATTACTTTTCCTGGGTATAATTATTCCTAATAAACATACCACTGTCATGTCAGAGAACATATGTTTTCAGAAATATTGTTCAATTTTGATTGTTGGTGAATTTCAGCCACTATGCCTTCCACCAAGCCTTGTCAAGCCTGCGGTTCTCTTCTCTTTGGCAGTAATGTTTGGAATGGGGTCCCTGCCCTGATGATTCCAAGACTTCTGATATCTGGCCCTAAAAATCCTTACTATAAGGTATACTAGCATTTAATATAACATAAGCTCTGTGAGACTAGAGCATTTCTTTTGTATACAGTCTATATAATATAGTGCCATATAAATAATCATTAATGAATACATGCTGAATAATTGGTTACATCAATAAATGAATAGATTTACTCTGAGAGCGTTTCTTAGAACCAGCTCCCATAGATTTGGATATTGATCTAGGATTATCATACACAGTGAATGAATGATGGGAACACTAATGGTGAGAGTCTGGAAGCTTCCAATTGATGCAGTAATTTCCCATTCAGTCCAACTGATATTCTGCCAAATGAATCAAAAGGCTTTAGAACATAAGCTTGATTCTTAGCTGAGTAAGGTTACATTTGGTGGCTCTAGAATGCCTTCACAGCATTCATAGTTCAAAGAACTTTGTAGTTCATAAACCAGAAATGATCTTGGCTCTCACTTTATGGACAAGGAGACTTGGTCCTTGGTTTCTCCAGGGTTCCAATTATAGTAAAAGTATCAAAGTAGCAGAGAATAATTAAAACCCAGAGCTCCTTATTCCTTATCCAGAGCTCTTTGCTTCCCTTATGACTGAGATACCATCTGATCTAAATGGATAGATCAAACATAAATTTCATTTTTCTTGGTTAGTGTTCTTGTTCACTGATATAGAAAATTGAGCAATTGATTTTTATTAAGGTAAAGTTTATGACAGCTTTCCCAATGATGACCACAGCTGAAGTTGTGGACACTGATAATCTTTTACTGCTTTTAATAACTCTATAAGGAAGGGAAAACAAAACTCACATTTACTGTGAGAAGAAGAAGAAAAGATAACTTAGAAATTGAAGAAACTGGTGGTTACTTCAAATGCCTTCTCTTGTATCGAAACCTAAGAAAAAGTTCTAAAACATTTGTTCAGGCTTTTAAGTTATCTTCAAAATTCCCCAATCCATTTGGTAAACAGTGAAAATAACTGTCTTAGAGCTATAAAATCAGGTAATTGCATTACTTGAATCAACTAGCTTTAAAACAAACAAACAAACAAACAAACAGAAAAACCTTGTAAAGAAACTTTCTCTTTACTCAATATTTTTACTGACCCTCCCTATTGGTCCCATGACACAGCCTCTTTCCCAGTTTCTTCCTTAACTGTTGACCCTATATATGAAATAAACTGGACTTCCTATTGAACATTGATTACATAAGCTCAATTCTTTAAACACCTCTGTGGCCTGTGGGCTAATACACTCTTTTTTCACCAGTGTTCACCAATTGTTTTCACAGGATAGAATATGCACTCTGCCTAGGCTAGCTGAAGATTTATCCAAAGCTAAGCTTTCAGAAAAGTCTTTTGCAATCATACCCTATGAGCCTACAGCCCTTGCTGACAAATGCATTTCCTCTTAATGAGACATTTACCTAAACCCTAATAACCTAATAACCCTAATAACCTTAATGAGACATTTACCTCTTAATGAGACATTTATCTAAACCCTAAGCATTAGTAAAGAGTGAAACTGTGCTAGATTATGGGGCACAGATTATGTTCCTTCCTCATCCTACCCATACCCTGAAGGATCCCTAATATCGCAAGGACTTCCAGCCCATTAGCCTTAAGTGATCTATCGTATCACAGGTGTAAATTGCCTGACTTTAAAAAAATATAATTAATCAGCTGTAGGAGATCTTAACAGCTGGGACACAGAACATATGGCTAATAGAAAAGCTAATACAAAAGCTACATATTCTTAGAGCTTATTTGTGTCAATGTAGGAAAAATCCTATTCTTTACCCCCAGAAACTTGACAGTATTAGTTATTTATATTCTGTCCCATAAAGAAACAGGTGCAGACACAGGGCTAGAACTTTCCTTCAATTCCAAGGGTATAGATTTATAGTATTACGTGTTTCTAAATCCCTTCATATGGAAAAGCTTCTTACTCTGTGTACGTGTATACCTCAGTAATTGATGGTATGAACAATTATATCAAAAAGGCTTTTAAGTTACTTTTTTGTATAAGACCATACTCTAAATTCTATGAAGCAGCAAAAATATTTCAATGCTCCATGTGCATTATTCATATTTACTGTGAAAATGTGGTGAAGGGAGATACTAGATTATTTTGAATCTTATATTGATATTCAAATTGAGATATTCTAAAGAAGTGTGAGTTATAAAAATAAGCTTGGATGTTACAAAAACTAAGATTGTCTTTGAAGAGGAGAATGTTAACGTGGTTCATTTAAGAGACTTTACATTTAATAGCCTCATTTATTCCTTATTTCCATTGTGATGGGAGTCACATGCTGGCTTTGTGATTCACACCTGGCTAGATGTGACGGTGGGGGAGGTTTGCTTGCAGAAGTGCCACTGTATTTCTACAAACATGTGACAGATCCCCTCAAGACGAAAGATAGAAATTTTATTTTTTTTCAAATTTGGAAAGCGTTTCCTATGAACACCACGTCTTAGGCATTTATTTAAGCAAAATTTACACACTACTGAGAGAGCCTTCATTATGTTTGTGCTATTACCTCTTTTATCTTTTTAATAATAAATATTTATATTGTGCTTTTGTTATTCGTCCTGTTGCTCCCTTCCTCCCACCTTCATTCTTTTTCTTTTTTTTCTTTGAGACAGGGTCTTGCTCTGTCGCCCAGCCTGGAGTGCAGTGGCATGATCTTGGCTCACTGCAACCTCCACCTCCCAGGCTCAAACAATCCTCCCACCTCAGCTACCCGAGTAGCTTGGACGACAGGTGCGCGTCACCACACCTGGATAATTTTTTTGTATTTTTGGTAGAGATGGGATTTTGTCATGTTGCCCAGGCTGGTCTGGAACTCCTGAGCTCAAGCGATCTGCCATCCTCGGGCTCCCAGAGTTCTGGGATTACAGGCATGAACCACTGCACCTGGCCCCCAATTGCATTCTAATCAGTAAATATTTACTAGCTTTCAGAAGTTATTTACTATTTCTTAAGGATTCTCTTTAAGGTTCACAGAAATATGGAGAATGTGTAAATATTAGTTGTTCCAACGAATCCTAATAAAAGTTATAAAACTAGCTACTTCAATTTCACTGCAATAGACTGATTTCCACACTTCTAATTTCAAGAAAATATATAGGTCTATTATTTTGTTAATACATAACCAACATTATTGATGATTTTTCCATAATTCTTTAATAAAAATGTTATTCATTATATGCATAATTTGTTACTAGTTCCCTCTTGCACAAAATCAATGTCTATGTATCTTTAACACATGTAGGGATCTTGGCTCTCTTAGAAGAGCTCTGTAATTAAGGTCCTCAGTGGTCGTGGATTTCATTCTAATGGAGGACATTTCTCCTTTAGTTAATATTATTTCCTGTTACAGAATCTGGCCCATTAACTTTCTCACTGCACATGGTTTAGAACTTTTGGATGTTCAGAACATTTAAAATGATTCGGGAAAAGGAGAGTGGTGGAGGGAGAGAAATAGCAAATTATAATATATCCAAGTATTTAAGTCTTGGCTTTAATACTAAATAGCAAACTACTCGACCATTCTTAACCTTGATTACTTCATTCCTAAACAGTGGTAATAATATTCTTATATTTTCTAGGAAAATTATTGTATAAAATACATGAGATAATATATGTAAAGATATTTTGAAAATTGTTAAAGGATGTACAAATATAAAGTGACCTCATCATTATATACAGATTTCCAAATAAAATAAAGTATATACAGTTTGACTAAATAGTCATGTCTTACAGAAAAGTCAGGGCCTAAGCAAAGTTATGAAATTATTGAAGTGTGATTAGATATGTTAATCAGGTTGGATTAGGTTATGCTGCATAATAAACTCAAAAACACAGTGGTGACTTAGAACGAAAGGATTTATTTTTTCTTTCAAGATTCATGTCCTTTGAGAATTTTCTGGGACACTCAAAGCAGAGGCTGAATGACCACCTTCTGGAACATTATATTACCACATCAGAGGGAAAATGGACAACAGAGGGCCTTTATGCTCTGGTACAAAAGTGGCACACTCTATTTCCATTCACATTCCTTGGCCAGAACTAGTCATACGGTTCACCAACAATTAAGGCCATAGGAAATGCAATCATACAAGGTGTGCAGAAAGTGGAGAGCAGGAGCACACCTCTAATGACTACCCCATTAAGATTTAAGAAGATTCCTAACTTACAGAAACTTCCATATTCTCCTTTTAGGAACTCTCCCCTTCAGATTTGACTCGCATATCATTTTTGTAGAAATTTAAATATTTGTTGATAGAATGCAGAATTGTAACAATAAACACATACCCACAAACACACACGCATGCACAATGATAGAAGATTAAGATATTTATTTCCCAAAAAGACATCTCTGTTTTAACAATTGACTCTTAAGAAAAATCTTCAGAAATCCAATGGATGAATTGTTGTTCTCTACTTTTTGGCATTTGGGGATTTAGTTTGCCTATTCCTGCGTTATTTTTAAGCAAATGAGACTACCTGTCCAGTTCAGATAACAACAGAGAGAGGGTTTGTCCTCTTTTATGAAACAGAAAGCTGGAATAGGTGTGTTTCATTCTTATCATTGAACTAGCACCACGTCATGGATATGTAAAGTGTTCTGAGGGTTCCTTCTCTCAAAGTGGAAGCTCAGAGATCTATATCTCAGGGAGTCAATGCAAATACTGACTCTGAATAATAAAATGAGAAGGTAAAAAGAAACAAATGTATTATTGTCATTTCCCTGACATTTTTCCAGCCATCGTTTAACCAGATGGTTCATTTGAAGTGTTGTTTGTGTTTTTCTGGTTTAAAATAAACTCTCCCTTTTCCCTTTGTTGTTTTCTTTAAAAATATTATTGTTCATTTGATAGTCTTTTTTCAAAAATGCAAGCATAAAATAATGTGTTCTACACATAATAACCTTCTTTCATAGTTTTTAAAATATTGCGAATTTTCAAAGGCCAACATAAAGCAAACCAAACCAAACAAAGATAATATTTGCTGAAAATTGCTTGAAAAAAAGAATGACTATTTTTTTCTCCCAGGAAAAGCATACAATACGGCAAGCGACTCCCTACTTCCTTGAAAGCAGTGATGGTTGACTGGTACTCTGAAGGACAGTGACCTCACTGTCCTCTAATAGCCTAATATATAGTAATTTAAGAGTCCCACAGAATTTTTCAAGCGCTTAATCCAAGTGAAGGCAAAAGTTAAAAAAAAATTAAACAACAGTATGTGATATGTAACAATTAAATTTTGTGTGTGCATATGTGTGACAAATATTATGGCTGAATGAATATATATGAGACACACAAAAAATTTTAACAAGGTCTCTCTGTTCCTAAACAGCAAAATTAACAAGTATCCACTTCTATATTCTTTTTCAAGTTCCAGCTTCACTGATGATTGCTAGTTTGGCTAGTTATATTTAACAAAACATATGTAAAGATACTAAGTATTTAAAAATTAGTAAAATTGCCTTTCTAATCAAAATACATCTAATTTTGATGATATCCAACTTTCAAACCTCTTAAACACTCTCTTAAATTTAACAAAGTATCAAAATATTTGTTTAAAAATCATTTTTATAGTAAATTATTTAAAATTTAATTTTATAAGCACAGGTTTACAGATTCCTAAGAGGCATACACAAACTTCAGGAGTTTTTTATACTTTTGTTTGATTTTTCATAGATAATCTAAAACTAATCTGTGATCAAGTTGAATTATTTGTTGTTTGTAAAGAGAAAACCTTTCATTTCAGTGTGATTCGCAATTGAAAGGCATTTTAATTGAATATGGTTTTAGTGTCTTAGGTTATTCAATAAATTGAGAACTAATATCAATAAAATAAAATAGTGTAGATGGGTGGAAATGAACAGAGGAGGATTTATGTAAATAATCCATATGTGCTAAATGAAGTCATATGGCATAAGGATGAGCTATAAGGGGGAAGGTTTTTCAACTCTTAAGAGAGCAAAGTAAAAGAGAAGGGATTCAGCACAGGGAACAAAAATTTTTGTTCATGTTCAATTTAGAAGAAATGCATTATAGCACACACTATTCGGTTCAGGTTGAGATAAGATATATTATATTACATAGGTACAATACTGTGCTTATCCATTGTATTAAATACAAATGCAAGATTTTTGTTGCTGTTAAAGTGTTATTTTTTTGTCAGCATTTGAAGGTTACTATAATTCTCTTGAACAATTAAGAAAAAGACAGAGAAAAGTTTAGAAGCTAGAAATTTTAAAAATCACTTTTACTACTATTAAAGACAATACTATGCAATGTGGTTTATGTCTACGGACAAGGGGCTTTCTGACGCCTCATGCCAGAAATGGACAAGCTACCCTTCAGTCACTGACCCTCTGGTTCAGCACAGACCTCCCGTTACCCCAGCAGCCATCTCCCCTGTGGCAGGCAGGGGTGAAGCCTGAGGGATGTTTCCTTGGGAATGTAAAAGGGTAATGGAAGTGGGTGGACAAAAGGCCCAGTTCCTCATTCCATACTCTTATCAGATTAAATCATTCTTTCTCTCAGGAGGAAGACTGAATGTGAGTATGTGGAAAGGCTAGGAGGGCTACTGAGTGTAGCTTCCCTCTTATGAAAAAAAGAAAAAAGAAAAGGATTTTTAAAAAGAGAGCTGTAGGAAAGAGACATTAACTGCTATCATTCCCAGCCTTAACTTTAAAAATTAGGATCCATTTTGCAGGTGTTTCATTACATTAGATTGATTAGACCATCAAAATAATGGTTTGTAGTTAAAAGGTGTCAATTAACTATAAAATAAAAATCACAGTCAATAATGATCAAAATCACAAAAATCAAAATAATAAAAAGTGGGACATAGTTTAAGCAAATATGTCTTTTCATTATTAAACTCAACAGTAGAAATACTATATAACAAAATAATGTTACTTAGCATATTAAATTTATTATTACATTTAACTTTATAGGAGTTATAGTTTTATCTATATTTAATTTGTTAATTATTTTCACTTTAAAATATATGAGATCTACATGCAAAGGGAATTTTAATTAGTGTTTTTGTTTACACGTAATTAACGTGAAAATAAAAATAACCTGAATAAAGCTGGAATTCATAAAAATGCTCTTTCCTTAAAAGAAAATTGGAAAAATTATTTTAAAAACACTAGAATGTTCAAATTAAGCACCACACCGTTTATTTAATTATAGACATTATCCATATGTATAGATACCTATTAGAGTTTCAGCCATAATTTTGAAAGACAGGATCCTGAATGTTTAAATCCTAAAAGATCAAAATCCCTAGAGTCTAAAATTATGAAAATTTTAATTCTAAAAGATCAAAATCACTAAAGTGTAATTCTGCAAAAAAGAATAAAAAATTCTTTAAAGATATTTATTTACATTTTTTAAGGATTTATTTGAGAAACACAAAAACACCACAGAACACTTCTTAGACCACTTTATATAGTAAAATGGGCAATAATGGCATACATATTTTTGCAAGCATAACCACCCTGGTATACTAATGACAGTGTCATGAGTATAACATTTATGAGCAGATGAACTGTATTCATATAGAAATAGGTCAAACAGTGAAATGTATAAGCACATATTACTATGGTTGGTAATTGTGTACACCCAGCTTTATAACCACAGTCATCTAAAACACCATCATGGACAACTTAAGCCTTTGGTTTGTTTTATTTGAGACAAAGTCTCACTCAGACTGCAGTGCGGTAGTACAGTCAGATCAGGGTTCACTGCAGCCTCGACCTCCTGAGCTCAGACAATCCTTCTGCCTCAGCCTCCAGAGTAGCTGGGAACACAGACATGTGCCACCACACCAGGCTATATTTTTAATTATTTGTAGAGATAGGGGTCTCACTTGGTTGGCCAGGCTGGTCTCCTGGGCCTAAGTGATCCTCCCGCTTTGGCCTCCCAGAGTGTTGGGATTACAAGCATGAGCTACTACGCCCAGCCCAACTTAAATCTTTTTACCAGAGGGACCAAAACCCACAATGGTTCAGCACAGCATGCACAGTCTCCCAAAGAGCTGAGATCCTGAGAAGTTTTATATTTCACAAATGCAAATGTACAAAAAGACATCTTTTCCTGTATTGAGGAAGCTTCAACGTTTTTATGTACACATACAATACTCTCACACGAAGTCAATGTTGTGATAAAGCACTGTTGTGGCATGAAATTTGCAAAAAAAAATGCAAATGACTTCTGGCAAATGCAGCATTATTTCGCTAAAAGTTCCTGGGATTTCATTAGCTGGAAGGAAAGCCAATTTAGACAAATGGTGCATTTTTAAACTAAAGTGTTTATTCTTGCCCTATCACATGGCCAATCCACTCATCTGAGTTTGCCACCAAATGCAAATAAAGACAATAACAAAGTATTAGTTCCACCTAATATGATGCAACTTTGGTTGATGAGACTCCTGCCTAAAACCTAAAATGCGCTAATCCCTTTCCCAGAATTCAGCTTTCAGGATTTCAACTTTCAGAATTTTAATCTTTTGGAATTGTGAGTTATGGAATTTTAGACTTTAAGGATTTTGATCTTCAGGGATTTCAACATTCAGGATTATGACGTTCAGGATTGTGTCTTTCAGGATTACGACGAGCACAAATCTATTCCTATCTGGACATACTGACTTGAGAGACAGCCAGAAAGAGAGAAATGTAGATAGACAAAATGAATTAAAATTTGTATTATAGCAATAAATATTTGCTGACATGATCAGGGATTATAATTAATAAAATCAGGGTACAGTGGTGATTTATTTGGAAAATGAAATAAATGCTATCATTGACTTATAAATTGTCTTCCATCTTTTGCTAAATTTCTCCCAAGGAAAATCTGGAGGGTGAACAAGACAAGGTGCAGATCATCTTAAGGAACTTAATGATTTTACCACAGCCTCCAGATGAAGCCAGGTGATTCAATGACCTCATTGTGGCTGCTTTCATTTTATAGTGTGAAAGCTCACCTTCAGGTTAAAAAAAACAACAAAAAATACAACACTAAAAAGTGTATGCAAGACAATCAATCACGTGGCCAGAAATTGGGATTTTATTATACATTTAAAAGAAAAATCCTGAAGGATTTTAATCAAGAAAGTAAGATGACCTGGCTGTTGTATGAAGAACAGATGGTACAAGATAAGAAGTGGAAAAGGAAAGGCCAGTTAGGAGGCCATGGCAGCCATCCAGGCAGAAGAGACGTTCAGGGTTAGAATCAGAACTAGGGTGAAGTTCAGGAAGGATCTAGACAGAGAGGAGAGAGTTGTAGTTAATGGTGGTATGAAGAATGGCCATAAGGTTGGGTGAAGTGGCAAGACTGTGACAAAGTATTCCAGGAATTGGTCCTACCCACTCCACCAATCATTTCCCTGACATTTTTCTCACTTTTAACTTTTTCCTTCATAGCATTGCAACAATTGTAATGATTTATTTGCACTGTAAATTGTTCAGTGTCCAGCTATCCTATTTAACTCTACATACCATAAGGGTGAGTACTGTGTCTGTTTTGAATTGTATCCTCAGCTTGTAGTTCGGTGCCTACTACAAAGTCGGCTTTCATTAGATCTTTATTAAAATAATAAATGAATGAATGCACCTTTCACCCAAGCTGTATGGAGAAAATATGTAGTAGGTAGTGTTAAGCCTTATATAGGCTGCCTTGCGTCAATCGCAAAATTTTAAGAAATGATAACAAAACATGGTGTTAAGTTAGATGTTATTTATATATTCCAGGCAATATTTAGTTTAGCCCCAATAAGTTTCTTACATCTTTACCAGAAATTGTACCTATGACCTAAATTATAGCTTTTTTTTTTTTTTTTTTTGAGACGGAGTCTCGCTCTGTCACCCAGGCTGGAGTGCAGCGGCTCTATCTCGGCTCACTGCAAGCTCCACCTCCCGGGTTCACGCCATTCTCTTGCCTCAGCCTGTAGCTGGAACTACAGGCACCCACCACCATGCCGGGCTAATTTTTTGTATTTTTACTAGAGACGGGGTTTCCCCGTGTTAGCCAGGATGGTCTTGATCTCCTGACCTCGTGATCCGCCCGCCTCGGCCTCCCAAAGTGCTGGGATTACAGGCATGAGCCACCACGCCCGGCCAAATTATAGCTTTTAACAGTATAAAGTCTATGTGTGCCTCATAAGCCCCTGATATCAGTTATCAGAAAATTTATTTTATCCCTAGGAAAACAGGAATAATATGTTGTCATTTATGTTGTCAGGAGGAGCTAGTTTTGAGGGTGGAATTTAAAGAGTCTATTTTTTCCCCTTAGAACTTATTTCTAACCCCTGGCAGTACAGCTAGCTTAAAAAAAACTTAGGCCTTGATAACAGTGTTTGCAAGGAGCATGTCAAAACTGTTTAGGAGAATAAAATCTAAAGATAGCATTAATAATTAATAAGCAATGATAAATTGGAAACTGTATAACTCATTCTCTTTTATATATTAAGTCAGTTCTCAGGTCATTTATTTGATATCACTTTGTTAACCTACTTTTGTTATCTATGTGAACATAGTAAAACTATAATTCTTTAAAACATTTCTCATGATTCAGAATTCCATCAATTTATTTCTCTTCCTCTTTCACAAGTCTAAACTAGTGAGATTTTACTGTAATTTTTACTATTAATTAAAACCCAAACAATAATGATTATTTGATCTGTGTATTTATTAGATCATGTTATTATTAAAGGCAATAATTCTTTCTTTTTTTTACTTTCCAGAATTAAATTATCAAGAAATTGCATGTCAATTGCATAATCAAATTATCAAGAAATTTATTGAGACACAGGCTTGATAATAAGTTTTCTATGAAAATACTTTGATTAAAAACATGAAGTTCAATAAACTAAACATATTTAGCTTTTAGAATGCAATTATTTACATTGAATTATAATGAATAAACTGGTATTTTTTTTTCATAACACTTGCCATTAGCCAACATTCTATTTTAACATATGCTTATATATAATGTGCATATATATGACATACAGGCTTAATACTAATGAAAATATGAATGGATTATACAGCATGTTAAAAAATTCCCTAGTAATATTTTCTCTCCTTCCTATACTAAATAATTTAAAAGGACATTTTCAATTTTTCATTCCTTTATGAAATAAATTAGGTTCACACTAATCTGTCCCATGTAGTCAATTATTCTAGTTATATTTCTTATAGATATCATGAGATTAATAGCAATGTTCTAAAAAATACAGAGTTGCACATATATGAGAACATGTTTTCTTTTTGGCCATTACATGATCATTCCAGTGATAGATATCACAGATTAGGAGCTAGGCTTTGTGGCAAAAAAAAAAAAAAAAAAAAACAAGATTAAATATTATAATCTAGTTGGAATAGTGAAATTGCTAGTTTCCTCTGATTAAAAAATTGTAAGCGTGTCTCAGCTATGAGGAGGTAAATGCTACTTAACAAGAATAGCAATGCTTGGAAACATAATGAACTCTCTAGATGGAAATAAATTATCCTTATTAGGCAACTTGCTTTTTTCATTGTTTCTGTTTATTATTTCACTTAGTAATGAATACTATAGCCAATTTGTAAAGTAATGAACAGTTTTATAGCACTAATAAAAAGAAAACAGGCACAGTTAAAAAAAAGAAAAAATGGAACTTTACTTGGTATCTTTTATAGTCTAGAAATAAGCAAATTTCTAGTTCTAGAATTTATCACCAATTTCTTTAGACATTTTGACCTTTTTTACCTTTTAGAATACATTTTCCAGGGTCTGCATCTAGTTGAATATTATTTTATTAAAACATTTGCAGTATTTGCAAGGCACCATTTCTCATGATAAAACATTAAAGCTAAGTAAATACACAGAAAAATGAAAGCACCAAGTTATTAAATTATGATTGCAGATATGTCCTTAGCAGGGGAGGTTTGATCAAGAAAGCTACTTGGATTTAATATGCTCTTGTCACGTATGTTTAGAATTAACACATACCATGAAAAATGGATATTATTATTATTTTCATCAGCTCAGCATGCCATAACAAAATACTATAGGCTGTGTGGCTTAAACAAAAGAAATTTATTTTATCAGTTTTGGAGGCTGGGAAATCTAAGATCAGGGTGCCAGCATGGTCAAGTCTGGTGAGGGGGCTCTTTCTGGCTTGCAGAGTGCTGCCTTCTCCCTATGTCCTCACATGGTGGAAAGAGAGTACAACCTGTCTAGTGTCTCTTCTCGTAAGTGCACTAATCTCATCATAAGGGCTTCATCCTCATGATTTTATCTAACCCTAATTACCTCTCAAAGATGCCATCTCCAAATAACAGTACATTTGAAGTTAGGGCATCAACATTCAAATTTTGGGGGAACACAAACATTCACCCATAATAGTGATATATTCCAAGAAAAGTCACTAAGCAAAAGGCAAGTGTCACTTAAAAGGGAGAGAGAGAGGAAGAGTAAAGGAGAGATTGAGAGAGGAATTGGGAAATGGACCTTTCTCTTTTATATTGAAGAAAGATTCAATTTGCAAAAGACTGACACCTCTCATCAGTATGAATTTAATAGCAGGTAATTCTAGACATGTATATCATATATGATAGAAAAGGTAGTGAGAAGATTTAGTAAATAGCAGATTCACAAGCTTGCGTTGGCCATACCATGTAAAGGACAATTATTAATACTTGGAAATATCTAAACTTGCTTAAAAATCTTTGTAAAGAGTAGTTCTATCTACTCCATAGACTATTGGCAAAAACAGTCTTTAATAAGGTGCTAAGGCCCTTCTATTCCTGCCTTCGAATTTACTGGAAGTAAACATAACAGCATTTACTTATAGAATTTTGGAACTAGAATGCCTTTATTCATGTAATAGGAAACTAATGCTTTGTATCCACTTGAAGAGGTTAATTGTGCTTTCTATGAGGCTTTTCTTGTAGAAAAATATGACAGTAAAAGAAGAGCCCAAGAGGAAAAGAGAAAACATGGGAATATAAAAGAAACAGACAAATGCCAAGAGAAAGAACTTTTCCATAAATTCCTTTTCATAAATACCTTCCTTTGTCTGAAACCTGAATAAAATCAACTTGCCTTCTGGATCCTTTGCTTTAATTTCTCAGAAAATGGAGTTTGAATAGGTCTCTAGTCCAGTGTTTTTGGCAAAAAAATCATTGTAAATCAGGTTATTATTTCAAGAAATAGCTTAATTAATTTAGTGTTTCTATGTATAATTTTCTTGCAAAACAAAAATAAGTAAAGTTATATACTATTTTATTAAATGTGCTTTTGTTATAATTTCCACTCACTTCCCAAAATAAATTTTACTCAGGCATGACTTTGCTATGTTGGACAATACGTAGAAACATATAGTCCTTCTTTGTCAACATCATGGTATTCTGGTTTATAAAATGGTGAACTGTATATGACGGGAGATCAACAAAATTAATTAAAAATAAATTTTGAACAAAGGTAAAATCCCTGTAATCAGTATGTTGTAGAAGGAATAATAATCCTTGGTAATAGCAAGACTAATGTAACTTTCCAGATTTTCCGTAAAAATGTAGAAAGAGTTGGAAATGTTGGACAATTATCCTAAAGAATTAGTACAGTCATCTTCTCAGGTTTAAGAATTATATTTTAAGCTAAAATATACAAAAAAAGACAAAGAAGAGCAGCATTCCAGCTGTGATTTTATGTGACTTGCAGCTGTGTCCCACCTGCCCCAAGCATCAGTAATTTGGATGCTGGGCATTCTTGGCTCAGTAATGCACTTGTTGGAAAATGTTAAAGCAATTAGCAAAGACAATCTCAAATGAGAAGACACAGAAGAATAATGTCAGTAAGGCTGAATAAAACATTATTATCTTAAAACTTTTGCCTATTCCTTCTGTATAATATTAGCACAACTAAAAGGACGTGCTCGATTTTGCCTGCAGTGAGCTATTTTTAGTCCCTCAATTAAGCTCCATTCCAATAGTTATTATCATTAGTTAGCATTTGCATAGCAATATACATGTGTTAACGCAAGTGCTTTGCAATGATTTTTAGAGATTTCTCTTCTCTGTGGTCTTATGAGGTAAAAGTTAATCTACGTAAGATTTACAGGAAAATACAACTAATTATATAAATCCTAAATTTTATGTCAAAACCACCTGCAGTTAGCTTTGCCACAAGCCAACATAAATTGCAGTTGTAGCTAAATCAAAAGAAAGGTGGCTAATTTATGCGAGGTCACATCTGGAGTGAGCCAAAGACCCGGGCATAAAACTCTGTCCCCTTTATCCAGGATCTTGTACACTCCCCGATAATATCATAAAGGTTCTGAATCCAACTGGCAATAAAACCATAATGTGAACATATGCAATTAAATATAGCATCAGAACAGCCACATATTACTGACCTTGCACGACACATGGCAGCCGTGAATACCGTTAGAAGTGAGATCCAATCCCCAAAGGCCAAGGAAATTGGAGCCTCAGCTCCAGGGTTGGATAATGCCCTACTGAGGGCTGACTTTCGTTACCTGGGTCAGGTTAGATGGTTACAAGCTCCACACTGCTTTTCTGGTGATCCCCTTAACATAAAATTGAAATAGAAGCCATAGTCAACATATGTACATGCCAGTGGCTCTTTAAACATTAAGCTCATTTGTTAGGGGAAAAAAAGCCTCAAAACTAATAAGTATGACTGTTAAAAATCTTGAAGGTGATTCTTTGAACACTCAGAACCTTACAGTTTCTCCTCTTTTGTGTTTACTTCTCAGAAGCTTCTAGCTGCTGTTCCTGAATCAGAGGATCTCCCAAAAGGTCTGCTTTGGCTCCCTCCTTCCTTTTATTTTATATCAATAGTAAAGATTTGCCTATATAAATATGATAAATCCTTCATTTCTTTCCATTGTGTTTTCACTTTAATGAGAAAGGAAGATTGAAGACTAAGAATTATACAGTAGCTTCTGTTATTTTCTCACAGAAAAAAAAATCTAAAGATTTCACATATAATTCCTCATTTCAGAGGGTGGGGAAGCTTGGCATATACTACTATCACCCTTTGTTCTATTTACTAAAAGGAAAAACATTTAAAGATCCTTATTCTCATAATTTTCTGTCTAATGTATTATTGTAAAAAGTCTTAATGCAATCCATATTAAAACGCTTTTAGGCCAGGCACGGTGACTTACACATATAAGGCCAACACTTTGGGAGGCTGAGGTGGGAGGATCGCTTGAGCAAAGGAGTTTGAAGTTGCAATAAGCTACAATTGCACCACTAGACTCCAGCCTGGGCAACAGAGTGAGATCCTGTCTCAAAAAGATAAATAAAATGAAATAAAAATGCTTTAGGAGGAAAGGAAGAAAAGTAAGTTAATATAGTATATGTAGGCCCACATACATCTTAAAAAATCTGAATTTAACAAATTGATATTGTCCCAGGTGACAGGAATCTGTTACCAAAAATATCTTCTATATCCCAAACCTTAAATTCTTAGTCTCCGTTGTCACCTGTCACAGTGTTTTACAAATCTTGACACCTTTTTTCTAAAATACGAAGTAAAACTTCAGTTTGAGAGAGACTCTCCAAACCCACAGACAGAGTAATCAAGGACTCTCAGGTTCTGAGAGTTCATGGCTTCCCGACACAGTCCCCAGGATCAGTCCTCTCCTGCTCTAGAGCCACCGTTGGCATTCACACTTACGTTGCTACCAAACACACAGGGTTTTCTGTGGCCCAGTGAGGACCACTGTTCTCCTGAGTTGTTTCTCCAAGTCTCCTTGCTACCAGTCAAATCCAGCACAAGAACCATGAAAGGGAAATCCCTGTGCATGTGTATGGCTGCCCCAAGTCCCAGGGTACTCATCCTTTTTTCTACTATAATTGGTTGAGCTCTCACAATATGTTCCTACATTGGTCTCTATTTCTAGGTTCTCACTAGTTTCGCTCATGAGACCTCAGTCCCCGTTGAGGGACTGGACTCTGATTTTGGTTTGATGATTGGGAATCCCTGTCCTCTGCTCCTACAGGGCCTGGAGACTAAACTGCTACCAAGTGACCTCCCCGGAACCCTAAGGAGTGAATAAATTTTCTAAATGCTGAATAGCTCCCCTTGAAGTTCTGCTGCCTGAGATTCTTGTAATTACTTAATATCACTATTAACAAAAATATTATAGACTATCTAGGAATTACTATAATGAGTGAATTCATACGTAAGATATAGTGCCCTTCTCTGACTCCTTCATCTGCTTCTACATAGTCTAGACTATACAATCCTTGAAATAAGAAACTATGACCTTCATTGTTTCACACTCCAAAGCCTAGCACTATTAGTGCTGTGGTTCAAGGCATAAATGAACGAATTCCCCCATGTGATAGGTTAAATCATGGCTCTCCAAAGATGTCCATAACTTAATCCCATGACCCTGTGAATATATTACATTGCATGGAAAAGAAACTTTGCAGACATAATGAAGTTTATGGACTTTAGGAAGAGTAACCTGAATTATCCAGGTTGGCCCAATCTAATTACATGAAAAAGCAGAGAACTTCCTTTGGCTGGAGCCACACAGATAACAGTAGAAGGCGGAAGAGGAACAGCAGGAACAATGATAGAAGTTAGATTTCAAATATGAGAAGGCTGTGCTGTAAGAGGTCATAAACACAAACTAAAGAGAGGCCTCTAAGAGTAAAGGGTGCCCTTCTACTCACAGTTAGCAATGAAGTGGATATTTCAATCCTACATCCATCCACCAAATTTGGCCAACAATACAAATGAATGTGAAAGCTGATTCCTCTCCAGAGCCTCCCATAAGGAATGCAGCCTTGCTGACACCTTGATTTTAACCTGGCGAGACCTGTGTTAGACTTCTGATCTATAGGAACTGTGCCCTTAAGATTGTGGTTATTTTTTACAGCAGCCATAGAAAACTAATACACCTAATTTCTGGTTATCTCTGTTGCAGGCTCCTAGTTTGGGTTATGTCTTAAATCTGTTCTCTTTCATATCCTCTTGGATAGCGTGCCTAGGAGGAATAATTGTTAGAAGAACCAAAGAATTTGCCAGTGTAGGCTAATTTCATACAAAATGTTTCTTTCCTTTGAATACCTTCTTCGCAAATGAAAACTTGAATTTTCTAATTACAACAAACATATACAACATTTCAGTCCTTGATGCTTTTATTCCAGAAGCTGTCAAAACTTAAAAGTATGTTATATCTGCCTGGAGGGCTTGTTAATACACACATTTCTGGGCCCTAGCTCCACAGTTTCTGATTCTATGAGTCTGATATAGTCCAGAGAGTTTTCATTTCTAACAAGTTCCCACGTGGTGCCAATGCTTCTGGTTAGCTGAACATCCTTTGAAAACTACTGTTTAGTAAAGTCAAATAATTCTTTTGTTCATAAAATATTAATATCTTTTATTCCTGCTCATTTTTTTACCTATCTCCATATTAATATTTATCTGGGTATGTGCCCTTCTATTAAGAGAGTAGAAAAAAGCAAAATAGATGATTGATTTCAGTAAATTTTTCTGATAATAATGTAGGTTATTGAAATTGAAATTATTTGGAGATTACCTATGTCAACATTTCTCAATAGAGGTGCTCTTGGTATTTGCAGTGAGACAATTCTTCATTGTGTCAAATTCTATTGTATATTCCATGTACTGAAGAACTTACTACCTCTGACCCCTTTCCACTAAATGCTCATAGAATTTCACCCTCATAGTGGTAACCAACAATCTGGCACACATTCCCAGATGTCCCTGTGTTGGATGTGCAACACTAATTGAAAACTATAAATCTATTTTATTCAAGTTTCCCTGCGATTCTTCCCTATATTAGTAAGGATTTTCAAATTTTACTCTCATGTTTTATTCATAAATACTAGTTATTCTAAATATTTTAATTAATAGAATATATTACCGAATGAAGTCCCCGAGGCCACAATCAAGAAGAATATGTAGCTGATACCATGAATTGGCTCACTCAGAAATGCATTCCATCCTCTTTCAAGTGTGCAGAGGCTGCTAAGTAAAGGCCACATTTACCAGACTCACTGAGGTATCCCTATATGGTTTAATGTCCACCAATGGGATGTGTCATCATGATCTGGAATTGAGGGAGAGACATACATGAAGAGGAACTGAGCAGAAAGCATCCATTTTATTTGTGCGTATTAAGGTAATATTGATATGTTTTGGAGCCAGAAACTGTAGCAATAGTTTCCTAATTTACTAGCCAACTTTCTGATTCCACCAGTCACCATCATTTCTGGGTTAGTGGACTCCTGAGTGGTCCAGTTCTACTCTATGGCTTTTGGATCCTTTCCTGGAAGTTGTATGACTTTAGGATTTATTGCTCAAGTTCAGCCTAGAGTCAACTTCATTTGCATTCCCCCAAATTCTATGAGCCATTTAATAGCCAGGAATAAACCTCCTTATGTTCCAGCTAGTTGGAGTAGAGTCGGCCCTCTGCAACTGAACTCTCCTCAATATAGAATACAACTAGAAATAAATAATAGCCAAGAGAACACCTATGAGTGTTTGTTTGCTTTTAAATCTAGAATCAGGGTAACTTGAAAGATAATTGTTCCCAAATCCATGCATATAACAAAAAGTTATAATATGTTTTTAATATTTTATCTCGATAGAAATCTAGTGACAAGTAATGCAGACAAGAATAAACAAATTTGACTATCAGTGGGTTTAGTATTATAGACAAAATAGTTTTCAGCTTTGTAAATTCCCCTCTCTTCATTTTTCCTCTATTCCAAGCTGTCAAAGTGGAAGAAATCCTATTATTAAAGAATGATCTGTTTCGGTTTTTCAGGCCTTTCAATCAAAATGCATTTCTAAGTACAATTTAAAGAGACCTCAGATAGAATTGACCACGTTTTATTAGTGCTCCACAGTGTTTAAGAATATGGAAGAGAAAAGCTAGATTTCATGTCTGGATCAATAGGGACACTGAACTAAATCTCTGAAAGTGAAACTTGGAGCCAGAAGTAACCATGACAAGTTAACCAGCCCCACCTGCCTCAACCTAAAACAGGCACACATCCACAAATATACAGCCCTCAACCTTGGCCCTTGGAATGCAGAGAAATTCTGGTGAGGTTATTGGATATTCTAAATGTTTTAACACTGGCTTATCAACCAATTTTATGTGGTGTTTAATGGGCAGGGTTACACTATGATGATAATCTGTTTTTCTCTTATAAACCTAAATTCAAAATACAATGGTGTCTTTTACCATAGAGGGCCAGCACCAGGAAAGCATTAAATTATATAATGTTTACCTTTGTTAGTTTCACAATTTTTTTGATGTTCTTATTTTCTAGTGTTCTAAATTATTCATTTAAAATACATATATCTATTGGTTTCTAATTGTCCCTTTTCTCATTTTTATACATACTGTACACACAGTGCACACACACAGGTGTGCACACGGGAAACGTGTGTAACAGATTACTAAAGGTTTGGGGCTTGGGAAGTAGTGCATTGCTGCAACACAACTAAATGTAGTATAAAATATTTATTTAGTTCCAAATAATTAGATATTTATTTAAAATATCTAATCTCTTTAGTTATTTCCAAACTCACGCTTTTGTCCAGCATTCTATTCAGTTTCCCTGTTGACTCTTCTCATTGCTTTTTTTTTTTCCCTTCCTCTTTTCTTCAGTATTCCTTCCCTTTCTTCTCTGCCTCACTCAGGGGCAAAACAAACAATCAAATCAAAGCGATCTTCCATTTTCAGATGTACTCAGTTCTCTTTGGTCCCTACCTCCAAATTCAGCAGACTTGTTGCATATTCTGAGAATTTATCTCAGAATTACAAGATCTCTATCTTAAATTCTTTGATAATCTGAGTCGGGGGATTAAGGAGGGTCAGGGTAGGAGTGGGAGGATTGGAGGAGGATTTCATAGTTTCCAGTTACATAAAGCTTTGTCTCTCAGTTATTCATTTTGGAATAATATAAATAAGTTTTAATTGTATGGTGAGGTAGCAGACATTTCAAATTAGGGTGAGAGAAAATAGCTATAGGCTTTGTAATACAGGAAGCACCAAATTAACTTTAGCTGGTATTGGTAAAGTGATTTCTTCCTTCATGTATCTTCCTACAAGCAGCTCAAATCCTCATCTCTCCCTATGTAAATGCTTTCAAGACATGTTTTCATACCAAGAAATTTCTAAAGGGGTATTCACACTTTAATTTTTTATTCTAAGGCTCTAATGCTATTTATTTTCTTTATAAGATTTGATTTTATTCTACTTTTTTCCTTCGGATTAATCGATTGCTGTTCTGCAATCTCTCATGACTTATATTATTGCCAAAATAGTTTTCTGTTTTCTAATCACACAGCTTGCCGGTATGTCATTCTTCCTCACTTCAGTACCCCATTGCGGGAATCCTCACAGATAATGAACATGAACCTAATAGACATGCTCCTCAAGTCTGGTAATGAGAAGGAAAAAAAATTAAACTATTTCATTCATGAGTAGAAATTAGGAACTGTGAATTTCCTCATTTGTCTCATTTAATAAGGTGATTCACATGCCAGCACTTTTAAAACTATAAAATACTACGTAAATGTTGGTTACTATTTATAATAATAATAATAACCATCACCACCACTACCATCATAACACTTTCTCTTCCCCATAATTGTACCCTTTGGAATTTGATTCAGATCATAAATGTCATAACTGTGATTTTATCCACTAAAGGCTAGTAGGAAGGGAGCCTAATTAAAACCTAGTTTTGCTGGGAAAACATAGTAGAAAAGGCATCTGTAGATGATAGCCATTTACAAGGATTTTCCAGATCTAGGATGATACGTCCTGTATGAAGATATAAATGTAAACAAATCATAATATAGCTATTCAAACAATGAGAAGATCTACTGCACACTTTTATTAAAAAGCTAGCTGCCATAGTTCATTTTAACCAAGTCATTTCATGGAATTTAAAGTGACAGACACATTTGGCTTTTATTACATTTTCAGAAAAAAAAAAAAAACCTATTATCTGTAAAGAGTAAAGCTGGGGAAAATTAATGAAGGTGGAAAGTTAGCGAGGATTTATCTCAAAAATGTTAATTTTTCTCCAAACCTAAAGATAACTGTCTGATAGAGTCATCAGCAGGGGTTGGTAGGAAGGGCAGAAGGTTTGAGATTGGAAGTTTGCCAAGAAACAGAGTGTCAGGAAGAAGTGGTATCAATGTATGCCACAGTCATCCATGTACTGGAAATACCCAAAAGTCAAAGTGTCTGGCTAAGGACAGTGAAGCTTTACTAAGGAGTAATGTCAGTCATCTTTTTTTTTTTTTCCTGGGATTTTTATTTTATTTATTTATTTTTTTTGGAGCCAGGGTCTTTCTCAGTTACCCAGGCTAGAGTGCAGTGGTGTGATCATAGCTCACTGCAGCCTTGAATTCCTGGCCTCATACCATCCTCCCACCTTGGCCTCCCAAAGTGCTGCGATTACAGGCATGAGCCCCAGTGCCTGTCCCTCGGTCATCTTTTATTTTCCTAAAACAAACCATCAAAAGTCTTCACAAAACATTTTGGTATTGTTTTGCAAAATAGAGTGGTTATAATGTCTGTAGGAGAATTCATTGTGTTTTCTAGAGACCCTTATAAGCTGTTTCATCATTCCTTAATTCATTAATTCTCTAGTCAAGACTTTCTCTTATCTAAGGTATATGTATATAAGTAGTGTAAAATACTATAGACAATGCAAAACAGAAACCATAAAAAAAAACAAAAAACTAGTTGAAAGGAAATATCTGCTCAATATTTCAGCTGTAATGTCTTCATGTCACTGAATAGGCAGTTTATTGATTTTTCCTCCTCTTTTTTGATGATTTGGCTGCTTGTTTTGTCAACATATAATTTCAGTTTCAGTCTGTATTTTAGGTATATATGATGTCATGAAATCAGTCTTTTTATTCCCCTCAGTCTTTGAATCCACTTTGGAATATCATGGATGCTATTTAATATAATTATTCCTGATCTATACACTTAAAATGTATCAGGTTTTTGTAATCCACTCAAGTACAGATACATGCAGTTCTTTTTTAAATACATTGATTTCAGTTGCATAAAAAATTATAAGATAAAAGATGAAGGCAATAAGAAATAAACATAGATCAAGGGAGAAAATCAAGAAAGGGCAGGTTCATAGATAAATGCACGAAGTAATCAAATTAACAAGGATTTTTATGATGGTGTAATTAATGAACTGCAATTTCACATTAGTCTCCAGCAAAAAGAAATATGGAGAAGGAGCAAAGGCAATTATGCATTAATGAAGACTCTGATAATGTGACAGCAATATTAGATAGCAGTAATGGAATTAAATTTTATAAAAGAAAATTCCAGAAAGATAACAGATGAAACAACATAACAATATGCATGAATTGTTCTAAGAGAATTGAATCTGCTAACTTTACTACAGTACTACCATTTTCGATATTACTTATAAAAAGCATAAAGATAAAAGGGAACATTTTTATGACATAAATTAGCCCTTTATTTGTATAGATGCTAAAATGTTTAGGCTTTTTTTATTGGTTTAGTTTTTCTAATAAATATTTATCCCAAAATAAATCTGATAGAGGTTTACTTATGACAAAACTAAAGGACCATAGGGATTAAATAAATTTCCAAAGGCACAAATATCTGTTAAATAGAGCCAGAGCCCTACATCTGCACTCAAGCCCTCCCTTTCCTAATGCTAACTTCATTTCCTACATGACCACCTGACCTCAACCCTGGTGTGTTAACTTAAAACAATTTCCTTCAATTTACATTTTCTTTTTAATTGTATTGAAGTTGAATTTATTCTAACATTGTCAGATTTTCTGATGTTTTACCATGTTGAAAAAAATAACTTCCAAGTTCAATTTATTTGTTATTGGAAATGAAATCAATAGAGATTATTTACTTTAGCACTGTCTTTGGCATTTTTTTTCTGTTTCTAGAAGAGAGTAAGTTATCACTTTTTGAAAGATGAAAATTGTAACTTGGGGAGGTCAGTGATGTGAAATCGGTTCTTTCAGTAATATAGCAGTCATTCTTCACATATAGTCTAACAGTAAAGCTATTCATGCTTTTATAGTTTCTGTCTTTACAGATAAGAATTGTAATATGAAATTTGTTGTCTTTGGAGGGATCTCAAGGAAAAGATATTTACATTCATAACATAAAAATATAGGATAGCTGAATAAAGTATAAAAATGAGATATAGGTAACTAAGCAGATGGGGGTCCCTCGCTGTTCCAATTATCAATAGCTTCCAAAACAAAATTGCATTTTCAAATGAGCTAATGATACAACTTCTATGTACAATTGTTTTCTTAAGATTTCATTCTAGGTGAAAAATGAGAAGATTCAAGAATATGATGTATTTTTGTGAAAACATAGAAATTAGAATTGGAAGTGAATCTTTAATAAGTGATTAAATATCTTTTATCACACAAATACCTTAACGTGAAGAGTTTGTATTCTAAACTGGAAAGGTACTGGAAAATAAAAGCCATTATTTTCCGCATGTAAAGCATTTTACATCAAAGAAAAAGTAAATTTAACAATAGAGACCTCACTCTGTGGTGCTTACAATAAAATACCTCGATTGTTCAAAATCTCATTGTTGAAAGGAAGACATACGTCAAAAGAAACGATAATATTTGACCAAGTTATCCCTTTGCCTTTGTAACTACCACTATCAGCACTTTGATTTCTTTATCAGATGTCACATTAGGTTTTCTCCAAAAAATGAATGACAATACATATAAGAGCATATAAAGCTTAATTATTTTAAAATTTAAAATATCATACTCAAAAAGGGAAAGAGAGAAGAAGAGAAGTAAAAATATAAATCCAGTATGAAATACAGTATTCAAGAATCCTGCAACTTGGTAAATATTAATACATGAAGCAACACTGTCTATACCCTGAGTGAATATGTTTTATGTGAATATTGCTTTCAGGTTCTTCTCAGGCAAGAGAATGAATGAGAGACTCAGTTTGGACACTATGTGAGAATTGATTGCTTAATGCCTTTTAAAATCTCTTTGAAAATGAATTGGTCAATAAAATTCCCCTTTGTTTATTAGGGAGTAGGAAGGCAGTCAGGCCTTCAGGCAAAAACAATAACAGATGGTAAGAAGGAAACAATTCATTTTCTGTCCACCTTAAGGAAGACTTACATTTGAAAGGTAAGGAAGAAAATAAGGTCTCTTGATTTTAATAGTTTCTATACCAGGAGAAGCTGGTGTTAAAGACCCTTCCAAATGTTACAGGTGTTTGCATTCAAATACGATCACACAGCTGCTGGCTGCCACAGAATGGAAGTCATCCTCAGAAGCAATGTGTCACAGATTTTCCCTAAATCCCCAAGCCAAACATCAGCTGTGGCTAAGCTTTTACATTTTTCTTCCTGGAAAGGAAGATCCCTTGGCTCATACCCATGATTATCACTTTGTTACTTAAATCAATTTCAGGTAAAACTGGAAAAAAAATAAACATCGTCAGAAATTATATTACTGTGAATAAGGCTTGTCCTACTGGATACAAAGAGATAAACAGTGCCAGATCAGGCCTATTACCACTGGCTAAATCTCCTGAGAATTTGGGGCCTCCAAGTCCACTCAAATAGTTCTGCCCAAGAGCAACCTAAGGAAAGCCCAGTATCTGCCTTAATCCAGACAATTTTTATGCTAAGTACTTCTTCAGCAAAAACACAATGCAGAAGAGACTATTAACTCCCATCTCTTGCTGATTCCAGAATAGAAAGCTGACTGCCTTCTCACTGCACTGATTCTTCCTCTGTATTTTTGCACATCTTCTATTTCTTGGACTGCTACTAGAAGAAAATATTTATTTCAAATTATATAAAATCTCCACCCATACATCTTGAAATCTATGTTGAAATATTTAAGTAGGGGAGAGACTGATATTTTATTGGGTGCACTGCATGTACTTTCTGATTAATTCTATTAACAACCAGGTGGAGTACCTATTACTAGCTATATTTTTGAGAGGAGGGTTATTTTTGTACTCACGGTCACAGAGATGGAAAATGGGGAAAGCCAAGTTTGAGATCACTTTGTCTGACTACAAGGCCATGCTGTTTCCTACAATTCGGGTGCCAAAAAGTAATTCAGGGTAAAGTTTCCCATAAGCACCGGATTATAAAAAACTTAATAACTGGAGAGAGATTGGGCAAGTGAATTTATTGTGGAAATATGCTAAGATTATGTTGATGAATTTAAATTCAAAACAGTTGTCAGGATTGTATGTACCAAAGGAAGTCATGTCACAAACAAAATTGTGTGTACTTGATAATCTCATAGCATTTATTGGAATAAAAGTCACTTAGTAGCTACTTAATAAATGTACTATAAAAGGCATGACTTTAGTATTTTTAGTTGTATAATTAACATGCAAGGTGCCATTAATTTTTCTTTCATTTTACCCATTTATACACATTATCTACAGGCTCACCACTTGCATCCAATTCAGAAGTTCCTCTGTATTCCTTCATATCTTCATTGCATGTCCATCCACATGTTGGCAACTGATCTTCATTTAGAACTCTGAAGTAACTGCAAAACCTAGACTTTTGATGTCAACCCCAAACTTGCTAGTTTTAGAAGAAGACTGTAGGTATTGGCTTGACTTCTCCAGTTCCTGGCTCAGAGTAGATAGTCAATACATATTTGTGGAATAATTTATGACTTAGAGGTGCCTAGCCTCTATCAGATTGCAAGGCAAGGGGAAATGAGTTCATTCAAAACTTAAAGGATTGTTTTTTCCCCCATCCAGTCAAATAATTGTGTTAGAGAAAATTACGTGCATGCATTACTCTTATTTCACCACTGTTAAAAAAAGAAAGAGAAAAAATCAGGGGAAAGAGGAGAAGATATAATTAAACCATCATGTAAAAATGGAGAGGCAATATTTTGTGGAAACTCACCAAATGATGAACAGTGGTCAGTAGAACAAAGCAATATTTGGAATTTTGAAGGCAAATAACTTCTGCGTACTTTTATAATGGCTATATAATTGTTTTATGCTTTTCCTATAATATAAATTTATAATTTATAATGTTCAAAGTAATATTTGTGTATTATAAAATGATTAGTTTAACACTCAAGGAGTTCCTCAGAGTTCTGGCAACCAAAAGACAGGAGCACCGACAAGGCAGGCAGTGTGGAGGAGGGACATCAAACTGCACAGTAACATTTTTCAAATGTTTCCCATATAGAAGTATATCCAAAAAAAAGATTTATAGAATTCTTTTGTTGCTAGTGATACAGACCAGGGATCAGTGAATACTGGGTAGAAGACGGCGGTTTCCTGGCAAAGGCCCCACCATCAAGCCTGAAGACCTGCAGCCCTAAATGAGGACAGGTATTTCTGTTTTCACACCCAAAAAACTACCTTTTGGTCTGCCATGCCCCCATCCTGCCCTCATATAAATCTCGAATCCCACACTCCAGATGCGACCTGCAAGCAAGGAGACGAGGAGGCAAGCAGACCAGCAGACCAGTAGACCAGCAATGGCGGAATGATGTGGCAGAGAAAGAGAGAAGAGGAAGGATGTCTGGACACCGAGGGGAGTTTGGCCAGGGGCAGTCAGAAAAGAGTCCCACCACTGGGAGGCCTGACTCCAGGGAAAGACCACCTTCCCTCTCCATTCCCCCTTCTGGCTCCTCATCCATCTTGCTGAAAGCCATCTCCACCACTCAATAAAACATTGCACTTATCCTTCAAGCCTGCATGTGATCTGATTCTTTTGCGACCCTGGGCAAGAGCTTGGGATACAGAAGGCCGTCACACTGGGGCCCTGCCCTTGTGATAAGGCAGAGGGTCCATTGAGCTGATTAACACACAAGCCGTCTGCAGATGGCAAAGCTAAAGGAGCACACTGTAACATATGCCCACTTGGACTTCAGAAGTCGCAGACACACACCCCTAGATGATTCTGTGGGGCTGGAGCCCAAAAGCACTCCTCCCGGTTTCCTGCACCTGCCTGTCTGTGTGCTCACCCTCCTGTAAGGGGTTTGAGCTGTCGGGAGACCAAACAGCCGAGCCGCACCTCTGTTAGACACGTCCTGCAAGGGGAATCAGGGAACTCTTGGAAGTCTTCTGTTCCACTGCTATTTTAAACCAGTTATGGAGGTAATTTTTTATTAAAATATTATTCATGCCTTCTTAAATATTTAATAAATTCTAATTCTCTTGCAGATATAAAGATCATCTGGATTATCCAGTTTGTGAATACTTAATAAAATAATAATATTTAAATAATATATAATAAACATCAAAACTGAGTACGGTATTTCTTTTTTCTTTTTTTTCCTTTTTTTTTTTTTTTTTTTTTTTTGAGATGGAGCCTTACTCTGTTACCCAGGTTGGGGTGCAGTGGCGCAGTCTTGGCTCAACGCAGCCTCCACCTCCCAGGTTCCAGTGATTCTCCTGCCTCAGCCTCCCAAGGAGCTGGGTTCACAGGCACACGCTACCATGCCCAGCTAATTTTTGTATTTTTAGTAGAGATGGGGTTTCACCTTCTTGGCCAGGCTGGTCACGAACTCCTGACCTCAGGTGATCTGCCCGCCTTGGCTTTCCAAAATGCTAGGATTACAGGCGTGAGCCACCACACCCGGCCTGAGTGAGACATTTCTAAAAACATTTTGTAGTTCATAAATTACAATTATTTCTAAATTTGCATATTCAACATTTGATAAATCTTTCTTAGAAATTAACAGATTGTCTTAAGATGCTGTGTCAAATTATTTGTGATGTAATTATTGCAAAGGCAGTAGATAGTGATGGTCAAGAGCCCAGATTCTGTAGCAAATGACCTGGGTTCAAATCTTGGTTCTGACGTTACTTGGGTGACCTTGGTCAAGTTACTTGACATCTCTGTCTTGGTTTACTCATCTGTAAATGCTAACGATAAAACACTTCTGATATAGAGTTATTAGAACATTCAATAAAAGAATATATGTAAAACACCTGGAACAATGCCTGGCAAGTATAACAGCCAACACTTCGAGAGTGCTTGCTATGTGCCTGGCACTTCAGTATTAGCTATTATTATCATTATTTATTTATTCAGAAGAAATTGATGACACTGTGATCATTTACTTGTCAATAACCACTGGCAGTAGTGTATTAAATGGTGGTAGAGCAATCAGGCACCCGTGAGATTACAAGTAATAATGTAATAATGTCTTTTTGTGATAAGAAATGCTTAGTTGAAGGTATGTGATTATTAGTCATTAAATCGCTTTGCATGTGCTTTGGTTCTAATTTACCTTATCTCATAAGAACATGTAATAAATTATACAGGGAATTTCTGTTAAAAAATAATCCCACAGTTGTATGAGATTGGAGGAGACTTTTAGATGGTAGGTCAGTGGTCTTGCATTTAGTTGAGCAAAAGCAATTTTGCTTCCATTTCAGGACCGCATTTTGCTCCTCATTATAGTAAGTAATGTAGCACTTTTCTGACTTCTATTTTAACATTAGAATTGGGATTACTATCTCATTAATTTTCAAAGTCTCTGCAAGAAAGTCAGTATAATCATCTTTAGTAATGAGGCACCTGTATGGTAAAAAGTCTTAGTAATTTGTCCATTGTTTCAAATCAAAGAGAGAAGTGGAGGCTTTTAAATTCTAGCAAGGTGTTTATGTTATTAATATTTTCACTTTACAACTATTACAAATTAATAATTTTTTTCTTCTTGGAAACCTAGTATAAATATATTTGTAGGTCATAAATAAAAAATGAGAAATCAACTAAAAATGTTACCTTGTTCAGACTCCATTCGCTAAATTTTTCTCTCATTTTCATTGCAGGACGTTTGATTATGACTGATCATGCTATTTGTCAGTATGTACATATGTGTGTACGTATCTATGTATCAATCAACCAATTATTATAGTAGCAATATATTAATTTCATATTACCCAAAATTATAAGCCTGAATGTGTTGAAAACTTGAATTTAAAATTACATATTTCTGCAAAACTTTTTATTTCTTTTTGCCTTTTCCAAAAGCAAACACTGTTTTTGGCTTCTCTCTCTTTGCTTACTTCCATATTTCAAGTCATCCTGAAATGATTCCATGCTGGAATTTTCAAAATAATTTCATGTTGAAATTTCTGCCTTAATATCTCTTGTATAAAACTACCTCCTGTCCTAATGTATCATGTCAAAAAAAAATAAGGTTTCAGCTTTTCCCTTCACAAACTGTGTTTTCCTTTCATATGCAGAAATATATTACTAGGTAATTATTTTGTCTGCATGTTCATCAGCAAAGGCTTCAGGTGGACGCATTATAAAGTAGGGAATAGTTTTGAAGGGTTCTTAATTAAGATTACCAGCAAGACTTAGAGCTTCTGTAGCTGCATATGAAGCCAAGGACAAGGATATAAATGCATTATCATGAGTATCCTGATGGATCGATGAGGTGTGGATAAGTAGAACAACACATTTTTATCCTTCTTTTGCCATTCTACCCTTCCCCCCAGCCCTTCAGAAGCTGAATATGATTGAGTAAAGGAAGAACACAAAGCACAATGTTCTACTTAATTTATAAAGGATTTCCCCAGGTCATGGAATTATAGCTTTCTTGTTATTTCACATGAACCTTTAAGAGCTATCTGACATACTTGGATTTTTATTAAGAATTCCAGATCACTTGTCAAGGATTTTTCTAAAGTACAGCCTCTGTTATTTACTGCTGCGCTGAGAGAATAAAGACTCTGCTTTGCTCATATTTTATAGGCCCATCCCTGCCATTCAAAGAGGTTTTTCATGATGGTGATGACACATATTATCTTGTCTGTGGGTTTCCTGCTTGTACTACCTATCAGCTCTGTTCATTCCTTCCTTTAAAATAACCATGTTATTTTTAAAGGTGCTGAAAATACATCAACCTACTTGACCCAAACTTATTAACACAAAAGAGTGTCATTCAATGAAGAACCAAGGGTTTAATAATAAAGGAAGATAGAAAACAAAATGCTACTGCTTTATTGACCATATGTATTCATGAGCATCACTGTATATGAATGAGAGAAGGAAGTGGTCATGCTTTCCTGTTGATAAAACAAGAGAAAAGGTCCAAAGGTCCTTACCTCCTCTACGTCTCCTGTATGCACTTTTCTCCTGTTTCACCAAATGGGGGGTGAGGAAATGGGAAACAGAATAACACACCCTTGCTGTGTACAACTTACTTTGGTTTTATAAATTTTATTTTATGTAAATCATAAAGTTCTACTTTTTAAAGTTAAATGTATATCCTATCATATAAATTGTTGTTTATTGTGGTATGTAACTCAGAGACATGTTTTGAAACATACTTATTAATTTTGTCCTTCTGGATTTTCTTTTTGTTTTAATAGCCATACAGACTGTTTCTTATTGTTTAGCCCGGAATCTGAGCATGAAGTATAAATGTTTGTTAAATTCCTTTTTTATTATTATTATACTTTAAGTTCTGAGATACATGTGCAGAATGTGCAGGTTTGTTACAGAAGTATACACGTGCCATGGTGGTTTGTTGCACCCATCAACCCATCATCTACATTATGTATTTCTCCTAATAATATCCCTCCCCTAGCCCCCTATCCCCAACAGGCACTGCTGTGTGATGTTCCCCTCCCTGGGTCCATGTGTTCTCATGGTTCATCTCCCACTTATGAGTGAGAACATGTGGTGTTTAGTTTTCTGGTCCTGTGTTAGTTTATTGAGAATGATGGTTTCCACCTTCATCCATGTCCTTGCAAAAGACATGAACTCATCCTTTTTATGGCTGTATAGTATTCCATAGTGTATATATGCCACATTTTCTTTATCCAGTCTATCATTGATGGGCATTTGGGTTGGTTCCAAGTCTCTGCTATTGTGAACGGAGCTGCAGTAAACATATGTATGCGTGTGTCATTATAATAGAATGATTTATAATCCTTTGAGTATATACCATAATGGGATTGCTGGGTCAAATGGTATTTCTGGTTCTAGATCCTTGAGGAATCGCCACACTGTCTTCCACATTGGTTGAACTAATCTACACTCCTACCAACAGTGTAAAAGTGTTCCTATTTTTCCACATCCTCTCCAGCATCTGTTGTTTCCAAGTTTTTAATGATTGCTATTCTAACTGGCATGAGATGGTATCTTATTGTGATTTTGATTTGCATTTCTCTAATTACCAGTGATGATGAGCTTTTTTTCATATGTTTGTTGGCCATATAAATGTTTCCTTTTGAAAAGTGTCTGTTCATATACTTTGCCCACTTTTTGATGGTTTTTTTTTTTTTTTGTAAATTTGTTTAAGTTCCTTGTAGATTCTGGATATTAGCCCTTTGTCAGATGGATAGATTGCAAAATTTTCTCCTATTCTATAGGTTGCCTGTTCACTCTGATGATAGTTTCTTTTGCTGTGCAGAAGTTCTTTAGTTTAATTAGATCCCATTTGTCAATTTTGGCTTTTGTTGCCATTGCTTTTGGTGTTTTAGCCATGAAGTCTTTGCCCATGCTTATGTCGCGAATGTTATTGCCTAGGTTATCTTCTAGAGTTTTTATGTTTTTAGGTCTTATGTTTAAGTCTTTAATCCATCTTGAGTTAGTTTTTGTATAACGTGTAAGGAAGGGGTCCACTTTCAGTTTTCTGCATATGGCTAGCCAGTTTTCCCAACACTATTTATTAAATAGGAAATCATTTCCCCATTGCTTGTTTTTGTGAGGGTTGTCAAAGATCAGATTGTTGTAGATGTGTGGCGTTATTTCTGAGGGCTCTGTTCTGTTCCATTGGCCTATATATCTGTTTTAGCGCTAGTACCATGCTGTTTTAATTACTGTAGCCTTGTAGTATAGTTTGAAGTCAGGTAGCATGATGCCTCCAGCTTTGTTCTTTATGATTAGGATTGTCTTGGCTATACAGGGTCTTTTTTGGTCCCATATGAAATTTAAGGTAGTTTTTTCAACACCTCTTTGGGCTAAAAACTCAATAAACTAGGTATTGATGGAAAGTATCTCAAAATAACAAGAGCTATTTATGACAAACCCACAGGCAATATCCTACTGAATGGGTAAAAAACTGGAAGCATTCCCTTTGAAAACCAGCACAAGACAAGGATGCCCTTTCTCACCACTCCTATTCAACATAGTATTGGAAGTTCTGGCCAGGGCAATCAGGCAAGAGAAAGAAATAAAGCGTATTCAAATAGGAAGAGAGGAAGTAAAATTGTCTCTGTTTGCAGATGACATGATTGTATATTTAGAAAACCCCATCATCTCAGCCCAAAATCTCCTTAAGCTGATAAGCAACTGCAGCAAAGTCTCAGGATACAAAATCAATGTGCAAAAGTCACGAGCATTTTTATCCATCAGTAATAGACAGAGAGCCAAATCATGAGTGACCTCCCATTCACAATTGCTACAAAGAGAATAAAATACCTAGGAATCCAACTTACAAGGGATGTGAAGGACCGCGTAAAGGAGAACTACAAATCACTGCTTAAGGAAATAAAACAGGACACAAACAAATGGAAGAACATTCCATGCTCATGGATAGGAAAGAATAAATATTGTGAAAAGGGCCATACTGCTCGAAGTAATTTATAGATTCAGTGCTATCCCCATCAAGCTACGATTGACATTCAGAATTAGAAAAAAAGTTTGTTAAATTCTTAGAAAAGAAAGCTCAGAAATCATAGTCATGAAGATTTTGAATGAAAAGTACAGAAAATTATTTTAACCAACATGCTCTAGAATCAATTAGAATTATATATCTGATTAATTGTTCAGTAAAAGAAATATATCCTAACAGTCACAAAGGAGATAATACTTTAGATTTTCACATTGACATATAATATATTTATTGATTGATGCAATAAAGCTGATACAAAGCAAATTAGAAAATATAAATAATACTGAACTGAAGATAAAATCCCAAGTCTTCAGGATTGAGCCCTTTTGGGTTTTGTGATACTGTGAGATATATATTTGGTCTTCATGCTGTTTTCTGACATCCAGCTCCTAAAATCTTGGACGATCGGAATAATGAATGTCTTTTGTATGATAATGAGAAGACTGGTGGCTGGGGACTCCTAGATAGCTTCAGGATGGGGATTGGTCACCAGAAAAACCAAGGTATGATTATAGGGTTGAGAATTTCAGCCCTATCTCCCAATCTCTGGGGAGGAGAGATGGATTGAAGATTAAGTTGATCACCAACAGCCAATGATTTGATTAATCCTGCCTATGTAACGAAGCTTCCATAAAAACTCAAAAAATTGGGTTTCAGGAGCTTCTAGATAGAGTCCTGGAGGGTTGTGTTCCTGGATGGGGCATGGAAGCTCTGTGCCCTTTCCCTGATGCCCAGTGCATATCCCCCTTCCGGCTGTCCATCTGTATCTTTGTACTATCCTTTACAATAAACTGGTAAACATAAGCAAAGTGTTTCCCTGAGTTCTATACTGCTCTAGTAAATTACTCTAACTCAAGGAGGAGAGTGTGGGAGCTTGAGTTTATAGCTGGTTGGCCACGACCAGCTATAGGCCAACACCTGCAGCTTGTGATTGGCATCTGAGGTGGAGGATGGTCTTGTGGGACTGAACCTTGGATCTGATGCTATTTCCAAGTAGGTGGTGTTAGAATTAAATTGAATTTGAGGACACCCAGTTTGTGTCTGCCAGGAAAGTGGATGATGTGTGGGAATCCCTCTGCCCCACATCTAGTCACACAGTATTGTGTTGAGTGACTGGGTGAGAGTGGGAACACACATTTTGGTTGGTTTTTCCTATATCTCAGAACAACCAACACTATATTTTATTTTCAATACACTTAGTGGATAGACCAGGCGTGGACCAACTATGTTTTTATAAATAAATTTCTATTGGAACACAGCAGTGGCCATTAATTTATGTATTATAGTTTTTGAACGAAAATAGTAGATTTTAAATAGTTGTAGCAGAGACCGTATGTCTGGCAAAGCTTTAAATATTTACTATTTGATCTTTTTCAGAAAAATTTATAGTCTATTTTTATTTTAAAAACTAGTCTTTGTCACAAAAAAAGTGAGCAAGTCATGAATGGCTCAAGTGCTGTAATATTTTTTCTCTTCTTAATTTTTTGGATAGTTTATGAAATTGGAAAGAAATGCCATTTATTTTGGAAACATTAGTGATGCATTTGAAGAGTAACCTCAATAGGCAAAATATGAACTAAATTTCACAACCTTAGTAACCCAGACTGAGAGTGAGGAAAAGTAAGCATCTTAGTCCATCCATGCTGCCGTAATTAAACACCATAAACTGGATGGCTTATAAACAATAAACATTTATTTCTTACAGTTCTAGAGGCTGGGAGGTCCATGATCCCAGTGCCAGCAGATTTGGCATCTGGTGAGGGTCCATTCCTCATAGACGGCTCCTTCTAGCTGTAACCTCATAGGGTGGAGAGGTAAGGCAGCTCTCTGGGGTCTCTGTATAAGGACACTAATCCAATTCAAGAGAGCTCTGCCCTCATGACCTAATCACCTCCCAAAGGCCTCAACTCTTAATACTATCACATAGGGTATTAGTTTTTGGCATGTGAATTTTGAGGAGATACGAACGTTCAAACTATAGTAGGGAGGTTACTGAAAATTTATCCTTGTTACAATTAATCCACACAACTAAATTGTATTCTATTGCTAAAGATAAAGACATAGAGTCCTAGCGAGGATATGTAACATATAATGCTAAATACCACACAACTGATCAATGGCAGAGCCAGGTTTCAGACCCAGGTTTGTTTAATTCCAAAACTTGGACCCTCACGCCTGCTTCATGCAACCTCTCACATCTAACATATGTATCCAAGGCAGCACAGTGCTTTCTGTTGGTGCCAAGTAGTTAGGGGTTTAGGTCCACGAAGCCAATTTATTATTCAAACCTTAGAATAGTAGAGGGTAGAAGACGAAGGATTCTTCTTGTGGGTTTTTCTAGCATTTCTGTGAACTACCAAGGTAGGGACTTTACCCTTTTGGAATAATTATATTGTAATTTCCACCCTTCCCAAACCTTCTTCCTTACTTCTCCGGAGACAAGGAGGGCCTGCTCCACTCTTTCTAATTTTTCTTTTCCATATCAGCTCCTCTGCAGGAAGCTCAGGATATTTTCCTGCTTCTTTCCTCAAGGGTGCCCTCTTGAGGGAAGCAGCATTTGTTCAACTGCTCTGAGTGTGACTGGAGGTATCAGTTTAACCGAGAAAAGGGAATCCAAATAGCCATCCGAGGCTCTGTCAGCAATATGTGTGATATTTTTATCTCCATCTACACTTCCTAATTTGGAAGAAATTGGGATATAGTCTATCCACCCACTCAGACTCTAGAATCAAAGACATTACCAGATGATCAACATCTTTTTGTCACAGGCATGCTATTCTCAGTTCTCATCTGACATTCTACTCTTTTAGAGGCACAGAATCTTATGACTGCAATGGGGATCTTAGCAGTCCTCCAATTCAGGCTTCCCTGCAATGCATAATTCCATAAACACCATCTTCTTGGTTTTGATTAGGGGATTTGTGCACGTTACCCATGAAACTGCCACATAATAGAAAAGTGAGCACACATTTGCTCTGCTTATAAGGTCACAGTCCTTGAAGCTGTGCAAAAGTCTCACCATCCTAAGTGTGCAGCCTTCCAGCTCTAGTATTAGAAATCAGCTATTAATCCCACTGGGGCAGTGAGAGCACCAGAGACAAGATTTCTTGTCTATAGTAGTCATGCTGTCTTTTGAAATCCCTGTGTTTTTCAATGGATTCTTAAATTTCTGAAGCAAAACCTGAAAACAAAAACAGAAGGGAAATGAAGGAGTGGTAAAACCTTAGAAGTCTATCCCTAGAGCCTCTAGTGTCCCCTGGGAGTCTTTTTTGGCTCACATGTCGCTCTGCTATTGGAAGGAGATGGGTAGATAAAGCAAAAGGTCTTCGGTGACCAGTATTGGTTTCTCGCCAGGGCTAGCTTCATGGGACTGTAACCTGTGCAGTGCCATTTGATTTAATACTCAGCTGTCTCCATCTCAGAATTATTAATCGTTTTTAAACAGGGGACTTCATGTATTCATTTTGTACTAGGCTCACAAATTAATGAAGCTAGTCCAGGTTCTCGTTAATGTGAACTTTTGTTCCATATTACATTTCCCAAATAGCATGGAATGTGTGTTTTTTGTTTGCTTCGCTTGTTTTTAGAACAAGCAAATGACTTTTTAAATCACTTACCAAAGGAAGCAGAGCAAACAATTAAACTACGCCAGCACTGAATATGTTTCAGGCTTTGTGTTTATTTTATTTGCTTTTCGTTTGTTAAAATTTTAAATCTTTTAAAAAATAAAGCAGTAACAGAAAAAAATAACTTTTCCACTGAATCTGGAGAAATATATCAGTAAGCAGAGAATATTTATTTTCAAACTAAAAAGAGTAAAACCTCTGGAGTTAATGCTACATTTGTCCAAAAGTTGTCCTTAAAATTAGGTTTCAGGTGGAGGCTGGTAAGTTGAGGAGAGATAAGTAAGTGCTTTTCTGAGGTTTAAGCGCTTACCACATGCAGAGGTGGAATAAATCATTTATAAGCTTTGTGACTTTGGGTAAATTAGTTAACCTCTCTGTGTCTCAATTTCCCTCAGTAAAATAGAGATAGCAGCAAAACTTTTCTTGTGAGACTATTTAATAAATAATGAGCTATTATATGTAAAACACTTAACATAACACTTGGCAAAAAGGAAGCACTAGACACTTTGAAATATAATTATTCCCAAATGCACCTAGTACATTCTCTTGTATATGTTAGGAGACAAAAGAAATATTAATTGAATTGTTAAATTTTAAAAAACTGAGAATATATCAAGATGTATCCAAGAAAAACTTTGTACTGACAAACTGTATAGAACATTTTCTTCTCTACTTTATTTGTTGTATTAGTCTTTCAATAGTGACTCAGTAAACTGGGACCTTAGATGATTAACATTTTTTCTTTGCCTATAATGCCCTTAGATTTTCTTAAAAGAAACTATACATAAATTCCTAGACATCAGCCAATAATATTCTTCCTCTTTTAATCATTTGTATTAGTTTTTAAAATTTAAAAAAATTAGGAGCCACTCTTCAACGAAACTATTATTTTTAGATCTCAAATTTATAAAGTTGACTCGTATATACAGTTACTAATTGAAATATGTTTGTGTGTGGCCTTCATTACTCTGTGTAGAATAAGAACAACTTAAGACCATACACTGATAAGAAATATCAAATATCAAGACCCAGTTAATAAAGGGTGCTGGATAACTGGTTATCAGTCAACCTTTGTATGTGGGTATGGGATTTGTTGTAAAGGCTTTGAAAGCACAAAGCCTCCAAGGCAAATGAGAATAATAATCATAATCCCAATCATAAGCCTAATAACACAGGGGTGATTAAATATTACTCTCTGGGGAAGAAATAGATTGATTCTTTCTCATAAAGAGGGTAAGACACATTTCCCACAAATATGGCATAAAATATATGGCTAAAGTTGGGTTTCGAGCGGAGGCTGGTAAATTGAGGAGAGATAATTAACTGCTTCTCTGAGGTTTGAGCACTTACCACATGCAGAGGTGGTTATATTGACTAAGCATCTAATTTGGTATTAGCACATTTTAGCTGCTGAATAGATGTGACCTCCCTTTTGTTTCCAATCTGCTAGGAACCACCTAGTTAGATTCTATCATCACACCTCCTGTCACCACTACCAACAATCCCCTTCCATCAACCTTAAGGTACACTCCCATATTTAAATAGCAGATATCCATGAACCTGGAGCCTTCTGAATGATGGCTGTGGAAGAGGTCACCTGTACCTGCAGTCCTCCACTCTGCCTTTCTCTGCCCTCAGCCAGCTCCATTTCTTTAATTATAAGCTATTTTAGTTCTTCTGGTTTCTTTTGTAAATTATTGCCTGTGAATGCTGCACTCTTCTTCTGCATGTGTGCAATGAACTCAGAAAGTCACTAAAGGCTGAAAATCAGTATTTATTCACACATCTATTGCAAAACCCATTTTTACCCACATTTTTTTCATTTGACCATTGTTTAGGAAGAAACAATGTTGTGTCATCTCTTGTAAAAAGAAAATTATCACATTGTAATTGTACTGTTGAATCATTAACACAAAACCATTCACATAGAAGCTAACAAATAATTACTTCAGTGTAACAGGTTTAGTTTGCACCAAGGCAGATTAGGACAGAAATAATATGTCTGTATTATCCACTATCTTCAAAGATCAAGAAACTGGATAAACATGAATACCTCAAAATAATAAAAATAATAAAAAAGCTACCCAGGTAACAAAAGTATTATTTTTTTCAGCTCTTTCAGGTGACTGTGTTAATTGACTTGGTATATCCACTTGGTCCACACATCCTGAGTGATCAAAAAGAAAACATGTACAGTAATAATTTTTAAAAATGTAATGATTAAAATGGTAAACGCATTTAGTTAATTGGTGCAGTCATCAATGTTTATGTTCTAGTTCTGCTTTATTTCAAGACGAATCATTTACTGGAAACCCCCAGTAAATTCATACCTTAAGGAACCACAAGTTTATCTTCACTTCCTTATTACTAAAGGAGAAGTCAATTGCTGCACATTTGAAAATGTCTCTATAAGTCAGACTAGCATAAATTAAAATGTATGCATCAAATTATATAACCAATTTAAAGTAGGGCATAGAAATATAAGCCAGGCTTTGTTGTTGATGTTTTCTTTTGTTTTTTGTTTGTTTTGGGAAAGGAAGTAAACTAAGACCTAAAGATGAGAGATTGGTTAGGATAGGTCCAACATACATATTTTTAAAAATTAGAAGCACTAAGTCCTTATCTTATATCTCCTCCTTTAGGCCTTGTTGCTCAATGTATGTCCTATAATTTTATATTAATTTTCAGTGATACCTACCGATGAGGTTTTCAGGTAAAATGAAATATACCTAAGATTTTTAGATATGCATTCAGTAAACTATGATACTATAACCCAGTTGAGTAAATGGAGAAAGAAGAAAGAAAAAGGAAGAAAAGGAGAGGAGGACAAGGAGAAGGAAAACAAGTCATGGCTCCAGGGAAGCATTGTTCTGACACTGATGTGTGTCAGCTAAGTAGGAAACAATGCAAGACAGATGTACTCAAGGGTGCACAATCTGTTTCTTTATAAGGTACTCAACTTTCCTGATGATTCCATGTGAGCATAATCTCCCTCTCTCTGTTTCCTTTTTCTATGTAACATTCCAGCTCCTCGATGTTAAACAGAGTCAATATTTTAAGACTGTGTGTAGTTTCCATTTTATTTGAAAAAGAAAGAGACACAAAAGCATTAAAATACTGTGGGCTGCAGGGCACTAGTTATTTATAAAAATTAATACTTACTAGTTATACTTAGAGGTTAACTAAAGCTATATATAAACATGTAAGTTTTGAGACTATCAACAATTTTAATTCCTTAAGATGTTTAGAGTTGACAAAATGTTTGGTGTCAACGATAGTAACCCCAGCGGTCTTGCGTTCACTAACATTGGAGGGAATCAAATTGGGGTTACCCTAGGAAAAGACTTTTCTTGGGGAAAAAATAACTCCTTATGAACAGAAATAGTCTTATATTCTCAGAGTCCTTTTGCTTCTTTTGTCTAGAGCCTTGTCTCTCCTGATACTGTAATCACATTTAATTATCTTTGCTTGAGTATTTAAAAAATAGCAGAACCTAAACCTTGAATGAACTCATTACTTACATTCTTATTACTACTTTTCTGTATTTGAAGTTAAAATAATGTATTTTTTAAAAGTAAGACCAAAGTGTCCTGATTTAAACAATTCGGTAATAAAATATTACTTGTGGCTCTTATTCCATATACACCAAATTTGGAATAACCAGTATCAATTATCAATCATCTTGACCTACTCCATCATAATTTTTTAAAAGCTGATATATCATGTAAACTTACATTTCTGAGTTTTTGTTTGGTTTTGGTGCATATCAGGTGTACAGTGGCTTGTACAAAATTTTTTAAATTTATGCTGCTGGAGATGGATATTAGCATATGAGCCTGTGACTTCTGCTTTTTAACAGTACTTTTCCATTTTAAAAGCATAACCTTTAGATGTGTGCAGACACCACATATCTGCAATTATATAATTACTTGATGCATATGCATAATGTTGAAATTACAGATGCTCCTCTATGCTCAGTTAGCTGAGAGTGTGAAAAACACCATGGTTCCGTCAGTTCATTGAAAGTAGCTAGAAGATTAAAATGTTCACAGGTGTTCTTAAGCCACTAACCAAAATGGTCAATAGACTAATTTTTATTGCTTCAGTCCAACTCACTTTGTTTAAAAATGTTCTCTCAGAAACATTTTAATTTCTGCCCAAATTAGATATTCAGCATATGTGTTCATATTAACTTTAGACTAAAGCATAGATTAATAGTTTGAATTTTTGTTAAATAAATAAATGTTAGGTGACCACTTTTTTTTTTTTTTTGCTAACTCTAGGTCCAGAATTGAATATCAAAAGCAGAAATACCACACCAAAATATAATCAGAACAAAATAAGAGGTAAAATTTTCAGCCAAATCTTGCAGAGCAAAATAGGTATATTAAATTGATGTTGTGGTTCAGTGACGGTAGTATTCGAGTGTATTTTGATTTTCATTTAGACATAAGATATTTAAGAGAAAATGTTAATATGGGATGTGGCGTTGGTGGTTTTTTTATTTTTTCCGTTAGACTCAGTTCAAATAAGGTAAGATCTTACAGAACCAAATACGGCTTTTTTTTTTCTTTTTCTTTTTCTTTTTAAATTTCCTTTTGGTAGATTAGAAGAAACAAAGGATACGCATATGTGCCCTCTGCTGGCAAAGTAAAAATCATGACCATTTTCTAGAGACAATAGAAACAAAATCCTGGAAGCAGAACAGCGCATTATATTCAAAGATGTTTTACAGAAGGAGCAAAACAGATTTGAATTAATTAAGTAAATGTCTTAAAAGGACTGAAGACAAGTTTGGTATTGTGGTTTATAGCAAGGCTAAATGAAGTTCTTGAAAAATTAGAATGTTGTTTTTTAGTCTTAAAATTGTTATATTAATTTGTTGAAAATAATGAAGCTGTAACATCTAGTTTGGTTAATTCCATTAAGGTTTTCAGAGACAAAATAAAGCTAGATTACTTTGTGAGAGTAATTCAAGCTTTCTAGGCCTCTAACAATAATTATAGTGCATTTGCCTCTCAATCTTAAATACTGGATAAATTTTCTATTCATAGACTTAATAGAATATTGGTAATTTTGAACTAAACTGCACTGCTTTAACATTTTCATCCTCTTAAAATCTCGAAAAATAATACTTGAGATGAATTTGTATAACCTTATCAAATTGAAGAAGCACGAAGATTTTTAAAAACAAAGGCTTCATAAAATTAATCTACCCCAGAAATTTTGTAAAAAATCAACAAATGTTTTCCAAACTGAAAACATTTGCAGACAATAAATAAGAAATAAGGATATAATCAATGCATTAGTGTCAACTCAGAAGAATGTGACAAATGATGCCCTGAAGAGTTAATTTGAGGCCTGGTGTTTGTCTATCTTCTTATCAAGTGTCAGGATGATAAAACATAGAACATACTCTTTAAATCTGAAACTGGCTTTAAGGAGCCAAAGACTGATTCAGTCCCAACATGGAGAATGATGTTTTGGAGGTAAAAAGTACCTCAGGAGTTAATCTACCCAAACTTTCTTATTGTATAAAGGAGGAAACTGAGGCCCAAAAAGATTAGAGGAAACTACAGTTAAGTAAAAAAATAAACAGAGACAGAATAAAGTTCAATTAAGACAAGTATGGTGCTGTATATTAGAGAAGAAAAACAAAAATATCCCATAAGTCGACAGAAAAATGGCTTAGGATCATAGCTCACAACAAGTTAACCGTGAATCACTAATATGAGGGGAAAGTATAAAATTTTTATTAAAAAATACATTAAAATACTGAAGAGAATTCAGAAAAGGCAGTAAAATGTATAGCAAAAAATATAATAGGTGTAAATAAGGGTCAGATAATTTATTCCTTATACTACTACCAATTAGTTATAACTCGATCAGTTACTTAATCAATCTGTCACTTTCTAAATATGTAAAGTACATTGGTCATTCACATGACTGTCTCCTATTGACGTTTAATGAACTGCACAGTATTGGCTGGCACACACACTAAAAGTGGGCTTCTTCTACATATGAGGGGCACACACAATGATACATAGATGATTCTTAAAACTATATACTATAAATGTAGTTAAAACTATATAATTTTACAAATTTGACAAATATTTACAAAACTAATTATTGGGCTAGAAAGAAAGTAAGGATGTTGTGATGGTTAAGGTTGAATGTCAACTCGATTGGATTGATGGATGCAAAGTATTGTTCCTGGGTGTGTCTGTGAGGGTGTTGCTAAAGGAGATTAACATTTGAGTCAGTGGACTGGGAGAAACAGACCCACACTCAATCTGGGTGGGCACCATCTAATCAGCTGCCAGCATGGCTAGAATAAAAGGAGGCAGAAGACTTTGGAAGGACTAGACTGGCTGAGTCTTCCGGCCTTTATCTTTCTCCCATGCTGGATGCTTCCTGCCCTAGAACAGTGGACTCCAAGTTCTTCAGCTTTTGGAATCTTGGACTTACATCAGTGGTTTGCCAGGGGCTCTCAGGCCTTCAGCCACAGACTGAAGGCTGCACAATCGGTTTCCCTACTTTTGAGGTTTTGGGACTTGGAGTGACTTCCTTGCTACTCAGCTTGCAGACAGCCTGTTGTGGGATTTCACTTTACGAACATTTGAGTCAATTATCTTTAAACTCCCTTTCATAAATACATCTGTCCCAATAGTCCTGTTCCTCTAGAGAACCATGACTAATACAGATGTTTTTAGAGAATGTGGGGTAAGGGAGACAAAATAGAAAAGAAGAAATCTTTTTTCAATGTGACTATGCTCTTTTTTCATCACAGTTTAGTCACTAGAATATCAAATACTCCCAGTCTCTCATTTTAAATAGGAATAATTGGAAATGCGAATAGTTAAGTGATCTGGTTAAAGTTAAAAGTTAGCAAATATCAAAGCTGTAGAACCCATGTGTGAGTTATTTATATTATCCTTAATAAATTAACAAGCTTTTCTCCATTACTGTGGCTAGAATAATAGGATTGAAGACAAGGGAAGTTAATTCCAGTCTGTCTACCCTCTTATAAATAAAAGAAAACCCACAATGACTTAGCATTTATTTGACCATCAGTTCCTTATATTTTAATTTTAAAGTTATTTTTTCATTTTCACTTCACTTGCATATTTTCTTAATGGCATTGGACATTTATTTTTGTTAGTTACAGCTATAGCTAATTTTTGAATGTTAGATGAATCTTCTAAGAGAAAATAGTGGAGTATATTTTACAGAGATATATTGAATTTCCTATATGGCCACATTAAAAGTCATGCAGAGCAAAGAAGACAGTAACACTGATGTTCATTAGTAGATTTATTTATTAGTAGCCTAGCACCTTTAACAGACATCCAATCCATTCAGATATTATGTTTATGTTTTCTTAGAAAAAAATTGAAACACTAATCTGCCAAAAAGTGATATTGAAGAGATACACAATGATTTTAATATATGTAGGAAGTATACGTATAATAAAGAAAATATTCAGAACACAGAAGCATGCCAATTTTGTAAGTAAAAAGTCATAAAAGGCCATTTGCCAGATGGAAGGGGAGTGCAGCAAGATGTAAAAGTGTCTGAGGTAAGGTAATACAGCAAGAGACATGACACAGTTGATCAGAAAAAGGACCATAAAGATGAAGTTTAAGCTCTTATGAATATAACAAAAATAAGGTCAACTTGTACACCAAATTAAGGACATAGAAATTCAAGGGGTGACAGTTTAGTTATTAGGTGGCAAATGCATAAAAAAGAAAATTACAGATATAACAATTGGTATACATGTTCTTTGAGAATATGTTAGAAAGGGTGAAAGCCAAATTTGAAGTAATGTGAAAAACCTGTTAATAGACAGAGGGTACCTAACCAAGGCACCATCAGATCATCAGAATTGCAGGCCATCCATGTCATTTGCAATGAGCCTTAAATTGTTGTAAACTTTAAGTAACATTGATATAAAGGGAAGTAATGACTACTATGAGGGACCAAAAGCCAAAAACTCAGTTGTAATTCTTCCACTTATATATAGGGCTGAAGTTTCTAGAATATAGTTAGACTTCCTCTGAAGGATAAGGAGAGTTTTGGATGGAGTGAGATGCCCTCGTGGTACTATACTTTATTTTCAGGAAGAGAAAACAGACAAGTCTTACTGCCACTGGAAATTTTGCTAGTGGCCTCCCTTACAGGGCTACTTCCAGTTTGCCGTGTGAAGGCAATATGACTATGCTCTTTAACCTCACTTTGAATATCCAGGAAGTGCTCTGAGGTGAGTGGCAGTCCCATGCCATTATTAAGATAAAGAATTCTGGGGTTTTTTTGTTTTTTCATTTTTTTCCATTTTCTAGGTTATTTTGTTTTCCTATGAAATCTAGTGGTGTAGAGTAGTTAGTTATAATACTCGTTGATGCTTTGCATTTTCAAGCAAGGTAAGATTCTATAGTCAGAGGTGATTTTTAGTTTTTTAAAATTAAATAAGTTTTGTTTATTTTTTGAGACAGAGGCTGGCTCTGTTGCCCAGGCTGGAGTGCAGTGAGTGGCTAACTGCAACCACTGCCTCCCTGGTTCAAGCAGTTCTCCTGCCTCACCCTCCCCAGTAGCTGAGACTACAGGCACCTGCCACCATGCCTGGCTAATTTTTTGTGTTTTGGCAGAGATGGGGTTTCACCATGTTGCCCAGGCTAGTCTCAAACTCCTGAACTCAGGCAATCTGCCTGCCTAGGGCCTCCCAAAGTGCTAGGATAACAGGCATGTGCTACTGCACCTGGCCTTTTTTTTTTTTTTTGGTAAAATTAAGTTAATTTTATCAAGTAGCTATATGTAAAGAAAAATATCATGACCATTTGTGTTCAGACAGATCTATGGTTATAATATACATTTTCTTAGTGGATAAATGTCCAAGGTATTGGAAAACTTTAGGACCAAAGTCCTGCAGATTTTGATCGACAGCATCAATTGTTTCTAAAACATCCTATATGTTCCTGCATTGTTCCACCATATTCCATGGACGGTTTTTCAAACAGACACTTGATCACACTTTCCATCTAGTCTAGCTCTATCTTGGTCCACACATCCACCCTGTGCCCCCCAGTAGCTGAGCATTTCTCTAATCCACACATTTAGCATTGTAGGTGAGAGGACAAGCTCAGGATGATGTAACTGATTAACCCTGGTGGCACAGTGCCCATGATGCTCCTAAGCTTTCAAACTGTAATTTGAGGGGTCTATTTCATGGCAATTCAAGAAAATGTTCCCTCTCTTGAGAAGAAACAAAATGGAGTTCATATTATAGTAAACTTTCTTCCATAATACTTTAACCAGGTATGTACTAAGTTATAAAATTATAATTAACCAATCCTGCAATGTACTTCTGCCACAGCATCTAGATTACCAATGACTTTTTCCAGTACATTATTGAGGCTTTCCTATCAATATTTAAGGGACGAAGATAGGTGTGAAATGGAGAGAAAGTCTCATTCACCTATTTAGGTTAAGTGCCGTGCCTTGGCTTGATTTACAGTCTTATTAAGACCACACAAAATAGGGTCGTGACAATTTCCTAAAATGAATTTTGGCTGCTCTTGCCAGAAGAAGAGGGATTAGGAAGGTCTACAAAAACCTAAATGTCTGCACCTTCAGCTTCTGGCTACTGAACTTGAATCAATTCATTTTTTTCCCCTTTGTCTCTTAGATGGTTTAAAACACCCACCTTCACAGTACACACACATCATTCTTTTCTAGAATTTTAACATATCCTCTTTGTATCAAAGGGATTCGGCTACAGAGATTTCTCTAAATAGCAAAGAATGGATTTATTTCAAGGATAAACCAGATAAAGTATTCTTCCCTCAAAATCAACATGCAACTAAGGATCTCTTCGTATTTTTGAGTTAAGTGAATATAAACTGTTGCTCCTCAAGAGATATTAGTGTGTAACAAGAATAGCTGTAGTGAATTTCTATTGGCTAATTAAAGTAATCTTTCATATAAGTGTGCATTTTTAATAACATCACCATTAAACATAAAAATGAGACAGGATAGAAATCCTTTGATTGTGATTGATACTCTTAGAAAAAAGACGAGAATAAAATATATTTTAAGTTTATTTTAAACAACGGGACCTTCATCTTCAGGAAAAGCTGAGTGACAAAAATTAATATTCATTATAAGTAACTCTGAAGAGTGATCTGGACATCAGTTTACACAATCTGGAAGGAACTAAAGTCTAGTAATGAGAAATAACGCATTTGTGAAGCATACAATCAGATATAGATTAATACTACTTTACTGCATTTGTCAGGTCAGCACAAATAAATTATGAATCCTCTTAGAGAGCTGAGAAAAAGTGATTTCCTTTAAAATAGAAACTATTATTAATATGCTAATAATGTGTGACTGATGAAATCTATAATTCTAATCATATATGGAACAGTATAGGCTATATTTAGATGCTTAGTTAGTAGTTTTATATTAAAATAGAAGGAATGATTTTTAAACGTTTGTTTCCAAAACAAATGATGATTTCCACTCACATTTAATGTCAATGAAATCTTGAGTTTATTCATAATAATCTGTGTATGAAGTATACGTAAAAAACACATTTCATTTTTGAGGTTAAAATAATTTATATATTACTTTCAGATCAAAATACACAACAATAAGAAAAATAATTTTAAGAATAATCTGCAATTTATTTTGAACAAATTTGAATACTGGTTAAAAAATATTTCAAACTTTATTAGAAGTTTAAAATATCAGATTTAAATTATTTCAAACAAAAGATACTGCTACAAAACTCAGTGTGAAAGACTGTTGCTGGATTCATAAATGTAATGAAATTGCACTATTGAGCTACCTCATATTGAGAGTATTAAGAAAATAAAATAATTACTGGTGTATTTACTTATTTTATTTTATTTTATTCATTTATTTTTTAAGTACACCATTTCTGGTATATTTAAACTCATTTTCACTTCTCATAAATTGCCTCTAAAGAATGTATTTACAAAGCATTAAGGACCTGTGGACCTGCTTATCCAAAAAATGTCCACTAGGTTTATGAGACTGGACAGTTCACCATGCCAGTGGTAATGCATACAGAAATCTGGCTGGCTGAAAAATCTTACGAAAATCACTCAACTTCTCTGGTCTCATATTTCTGATTGGCAGAGCACTAGGATTTCTAAAAGTTCTATTTTAGCTGATATCTATAAAAGGAAGATGATGGGAGCATTGGTATGGCAAATGAAGATCAGAGATCTCTATAAATCATAAGTGGAGGATAAATAAACTTTGTAATGCTCTTCTTTATCCCGGTAACTCCTCTTGCTTTGAATTCTGCTGTCTAAGTTTAATATGGCCACTACTGCTTTCTTTGGGTTAGTGTTAACATAGTAAATTTTTCTCTGTCCAAAGTGAGTTTCTTGTAGACAACATATAGCTGAGTTTTATTTTTTGATACACTCTGACAATCTCTGTCTTTTAATTGGTATATTTAGGCCATTTATATTTAAAATAAATATCTACCATATTTGTTATTGTTTTTAATTTGTTCCCCTTGTTCTTTGTTCCTATTTTTGTCTTCTGCTCCTTTCTGCCTTTTGTGGTTTGGGGTATTTTATATGATTTTATTTTCTTTCTGTTCTTAGCATATCAGTTATACTTCTTTTTTTTCCCCGTTTCTTCCCGAGAACTTGCAACATACATTTACAACTAATTTAAGCCCACTTTCAAGTAATATTTTACCACTTAATGGGTAATGTGAGAACCATATAATAACAAGACAATCCTAATTCTCCCTCTTGTCCCTTGTATCATTACTGGCATTCATTGCACTTACATATAAGCATACATATGCAGATGTACTAAAATACATTGCTGCCATTATTATTTTGAACACACTGTCGTCTGTTAGATCAATTAAGAATAAGAAAAATAAGTTTTTATTTTACCTTCACTTATTCTATCTTTGGTGCTATTCCTTTCTTTATATAGATCTGAGTTTTTATCTATATTATTGTTTTTCTCTCTAAGAGACATTTCTTTTAACATATCTTGTAAAGCAGATCTGCTAGAAAGACATTCCCTCAATTTTTATTTGTCAGAGAAACTATTTCTCCTTCACTTCTAAAGGATAATTTTGCAGAGTATGGAATTCTAGGTTGGTTCTGTCCTCAATGTTTTAAATATTTTATTCCTCCTGTTATTGCTTGCATGGTTTCTGAAGAGAAGTTGGATTAATTCTTATCTTCATTCACATAGAGATGAGTCTATAGGTAAGATGTTTCTTCCCTCTGATTCTTTCAGGACTTTTTCTTTATTTTTGATTTTATGTAATTTGCAAATGATATGCCTAGGTTTTTGCAAATGTTATGCCTAGATTTTTTGTTTTGTTTTTCTTTTTTCTTCTTCTTCATTATCCCACCTGGTGTCCTTTGAGCTTTCTGGATCTGTGGGTTGGTGTCTGACGTTAATTTGAAGGAAATTCTTGGTCATTACTGTTACAAATATTTTTTCTGTTCCTTTTTATTTGTCTTCTTCTTTTTCATCTTTGTTACCTTTGTTGCCTTTTGGCTTTGCAAATTTCTATTGAGTTATGCTTAAGGTCAGAGGTTCTTTTCTCGACTATGTTCATTCTACTGATAAGCTCACCAAAAGCATTTCTGTTACAGCACTTTTAATCTCCAGCATTTCTTTTTTCGGTTCTTTCTCAGGATTTATTTATTTTTGCTTACATTTCTCATCTGTTCTTGAATGCTATCCACTTTATTCATTAGAGCTCTTAGCATATTAATCACCATTATTTTTAATTCCTGGTCTGATCATTTCAACATCCCTGACATGTCTGGTTCTAGTGCTTGCTCTATCACTTCAACCTGTATTTTTTGTCTTTGATATGCCTTGTAATTTCCAGACATGATGTACTAGGTAAAAAGAACTGCCCTAAATAGCCTTTAATAATGTGGTAGTGAGGTTTAGTGGGAGGGGAAGCTTTTTATCTGTGGTTAGGATGGAGTGGTAACTTCTAAGCCCCTTACATGCAGAACCAGAAACCAGATGTCTGAAAAAATTTTTTGTGTGTCTATTAGTTTGCCAGAGCTGCTATAACATAACACCACTGACTGGGTAGCTTTAACAACAGACATTTGTTTTCTCACAGCTCTGGAGGCTATAAGGCCAAGATCAAGGTGTCAGTAGGTTTGGGTTTTTTCTGAAGCCTCTTGTTGGCTTGGAGATGATGTCTTCTTCTTATGTCTTCACATGGTTGTCCTCATTCTGTATGATCTGTGTCCAAATCTCCTCTTCTTATAAGGACATAATTCATATTGGAAAATGGCCCACCTATAAAACCTCATTTTACCTTAATTAGCTCTCTAAGGTCCTATCCCCAAATACAGTTACATTCTGAAGTACTAGAGTTTAGGACTTCAGTATATCACTTCCTGGGGGAGGAAGGGACAAAACTCAGCCCATAACAAGGTGTATTTATAAGTAACATCTCTTTGTAAATGAACTAGGGCAACAAACAATTAGAAGGCAATATGTTGAATCTTTTTCACTAAATCATATGTCCTTAATTGATCTTGGAAACAGCTCAGTCCATCTGTCCATTGAACATGGAAGAAATACAGTCTTGGCACATGGAAGTGATTTGTTCATATTCACTCTGCTGTGTCACTTCACATAAGTGCTTAATATGTGTTCCATTTACTGATTGGTTCAACATAATTTATTACATATCTACTAGGTTTTCAACACTGTGAAATGTGCTGTGAAGTCTGTGGCAAGTACTAACAGAAATGGTCCCAATCTTCATGGAGCTTACAGCCTAACAGGGAGTCAAAGTAGTATAAAATAATCATGCCAAAAATGTAAAACGTAACTGTGATAAGGAATACAAGAGAGGCCGGGCGTGGTGGCTCATGCCTGTAATCCCAGCACTTTGGGAGGCTGAGGCAGGTGGATCACCTGAGATCAGGAGTTCGAGAGCAGCCTGGCCAATATAGTGAAACCCCATCTCTACTAAAAATACAAAACATTAGCCAAGTATGGTGGCAGGTGCCTGTAATCCCAGCTACTCAGGAGGCTGAGGCAGGAGAACCACTTGAACCCTGGAGGCAGAGGTTGCAGTAAGCTACGATTGCACCACTGCACTTCAGCCTGGCCGACAGAAAGATACCCTGTCTCAAAAAAAAAAAAAGAAATTCATAGTTCTATGAGAACCTGCAATAAGATGACTTAGTTGACTTCATCAGAAAGATTTTCCAACAAAAGTAAACTTGAACTGAGGCGGGAATGATGAGCAGGAATTTACCAAATGAGGAAGGGTGAGAATGTTAAGTACAAAGGCTCCATGGTGGGAGGTGTATGAGGAGCTACCTGATCTGTAGCCCTGGTTCCTTCTGTGACCTTTCTCTGCTCTCCCCTTCACCCTCTCAGCATCAAATGCTGTGCCCTCCCTGACATTCTCAGAGCATGCCAGCTTTGCTCCCATCTTAATTTATGCTTTAGTCCCCTCCACCAGATATCTCCTGAGCCAGCTGCTTCACAAGCATCAGGTCCACATTCGCAATGGAGTCTATCCTGACTGTCCCATTTTCCATAATGCTCCAACCTACCCCACTCCATGCTTATCCTGCTCTATTTGTCTATTTGTTTTTCCATAGGACTTATTACCTTTTCACATAGTTTAGAGTTTATATAGTTAGTGTTTATCGTGTATTCATTAACTGCTTAGCTAGAATGTAAGCTCGGTTGATAGCAGTGATCTTTGTTTTGTTTACTTACATATATCCAGTACCACAGAAAGGTACATAATAGTCACTCAAAAATATTCATTGATTAAATTCACTGATTTATTAACTGCTGAAAAAAAGTTTGTGTCTGCAGCACAAAGTTCGAAGAAGTAGTTAGGGGCCAGATCTTGCAGAGTCTTGTGAGTTTTGTTGCAGAGAGAGACAGAGAGAAAGAGAGTCTGTGCAGCAAATCCATTAAAGAATTGTAAGAAGGGGAAATAACATGAGCAAATTTAAGTTTTGAAAAAGTACTTCTTGTATTAGTCACTGTAATATTCCAGCAAAAGATATCAGCTTGGGTTAGGACACTATTGGGCAAGATGGAAAGTCAAGAAGGAGTCCAGAGAAATTTCTGAGTTAAAATGTTGATTACATGAAGAAAGTATGTTATAGCCAGAAATGTACCCTATTTATTTTTCTTTTTTTTTCTAGGTACTCTTTTATTTATTATTTTTAGTTGAATTTTTAATCATTAGGACTCTTTTTTTAAAACAATCAAGATAGCCAATTTTATAAAAATGTACAGCCTACACAAAAATAATTATAACCATTTTCTGTAACTATCATTTCAGAAGAATTACGAATAGTGAGAACAAAGAGAAGTTAAACTGAAAAGCAATCTGATCAATGTGATGACCAAAGCTGAGGTCAGAGTGAGGTGGGGACAATAGCCAAGAAACGTGAGCGGCCTCCAGAAGTGGGAAAGGGTAAAGAAATGGAATCTCCTCTAAGACCTCCAGAAGGAACACATCCCTGCTGACCTGTTTTTGACTTCTGGCCTCCAGAACTGCACCATAGTAAACCTGTATTGTTTTTAGTCCCCTCCACTGCAAAAAGGTGATCTATTATACTTCAAATTTAACTTGGAAAACAAATATTACAGTAGAAGGTGATATATCTGCCCTCTCCACCAAATTCACATATCTAAATCTTTTAAGGATAGTATAAACACAGCAAACTTTTTAGATACAATAGGATACTGAGCACCTTCAAAATACATGAAGTATGATAAATATACAATACTTTGAGTATCATTTTAGAATTAAATACTTATCATATTACATTCTGATCCTGTAAAAACTGATGGTACTATATGATACATCGATCTCTATTACCTAAAATGTAAAATTAACAAGGAACTTGATTTTTTTCACTTATTATTATTGTTATTGTTATTTAAATTTAAAAAAAATTTTTTTTAAATCTTTAGTGGTGATTTCTCAGATTTTGGTGCACCAATCACCTGAGCAGTGTACACTGTACCCACTGTGTAGTCTTTTATCCCTTACCCTCCCGATCCTTTTCCCCAAGTCTCCAAAGTCCATTGTATCATTCTCATGCCTTTACATCTTCTTAACTTAGCTCCCACTTATGAGTGAGAACATATGATGTTTGGTTTCTCATTCCTGAGTTAATTCACTTAGAATAATGGCCTCTGATTCCATATAGGTTGCTGCAAATGCCATTATTTTGTTCCTTTTTACGGCTGAACAGTATTCTATGATATATATGCACCAGATTTTCTTTATTCACTCATTGATTGATGGGCATTTGGGCTGGTTCCATATTTTTGCAATTGCAAATTGTGCTGCTATAAACATGCATGTGCAAGTATCTTTTTCATATAACGATTTATTTTCCTCTGGGTGGATACCCAGTAGTGGGATTGCTGGATCAAATGGTAGATCTACTTTTAGCTCTTTTTTTTTTTTTTTTAAGATGGATTCTTGCTCTGTCGCCCAGGCTGGAGTGCAGTGGCTTGACCTCAGCTCACTGCAACCTCTGCCTCCTGGGTTCAAGCAATTCTCCTGCCTCAGCCTCCCGAGTAGCTGGGACTACAGGCGCATACCACCATGCCTGGCCAATGTTTGTATTTTTAGTGGAGACGAGGTTTTGCCATGTTGGCCAGGATGGTCTCGAACTCCTGACCTCAGGTAATCTGCCTGCCTCAGCCTCCCAAAGTGCTGGGATTAAAGGCGTGAGTCACTGCACCCGGCCCTTTTAGTTTTTTAAAGAACCTCCACACTGCTTTCCATAGTGGTTGTACTAGTTTACATTCCCACAAACAGTGTAAAAGTGTTCCCTTTTCAACACATCCACACCAACATCTGTTATTTTTTGATTTTCTGATTACGGCCATTCTTTCGAGAGTAAAGTGGTATCACATTGTGGTTTTGATTTGCATTTCCCTGATAATTGCTGACGTTGAGCATTTTTTCATATGTTTGTTGGCTATTTGCATATCTTCTTTTGAGAATTGTCTATTCATGTCCTTTGCCCACTTTTTATGGGATCGTTTTTTTCTTGCTGATTTGTTTGAGTTCATTATAGATTCTTGATATTACTCCTTTGTTGGATGTATCAATTGTGAAGATTTTCTCCCACTTTGTGAGATGTCTGTTTACTCTTCTGGTTATTTATTTTGCTGTGCAGGAGTCTTTTAGTTTAATTATAAGTCTCATCTATTTATCTTTGTTTTTGTTGCATTTGCTTTTGGGTTCTTGGTCATGAAGTCGTTGACTAAGCCAATGTCTAGAAGGGATTTTCCAGTGTTATCTTCTAGAATTTTTATGGTTTCAGGTCTTAGATTTAAGTTGTTGATCCACCTTGAGTTGATTTTTGTATAAGGTGAGAGATGAAGATCCAGTTTTATTCTTCTACATGTGGCTTACCAATTATCCCAGCACCATTTGTTGAATAGGGTGTCCTTTCCCCACTTTATGTTTTTGTTTGTTTTGTCAAAGATCAGTTGACTGTAAATATTTGGCTTTATTTCTGGATTTTTTTACTCTCTTCCATTGGTCTATATACCTGATTTTATACCAGTAGCATGCTGATTTTGTGACTATGGCCTTATAATATAGTTTGAAGTTGGGTAATGAAATGCCTATAGATTTGTTCTTTTTACTTAGTCTTGCTTTGACTATGTGGGCTCTTTTTTTGGTTCCATATGAATTTTAGGATTTTTTTTTAGTTCTATGAAGAATTATGGAGGTATTTTGATGGGAATTGCATTGAATATGTAGATTGTTTTTGGCATTATGGTCATTTTCACAATAATGATTCCACCCATTCGTGAATATGACATGTGTTTCCATTTGTGTCTTTGATGATTTCTTTCAGCAGTGTTTTGTACTTTTTCTGGTTGAGGTCCTTCACCACCTTGGTTAAGTATATTCTTAAGGTTTTTTTTTGCAGCTATTGTAAAGGGGGTTGAGTTCTTGATTTGATTCTCAGCTTGGTCATTGTGGGTGCATAGCAGGGCTACTGATTTGTGTACATTAATTTTATATCTTGAAACTTTGCTGAATTCATTTACCAGTTCTAGGAGCTTTTCAGATGAGTCTTTAGGGTTTTTTAAGTATACAATCATGACATCAGCAAACAATGACAGTTTGACTTCCTCTTTACTGATTTGGATGCCCTTTATTTCTTTTTCTTGTCTGAGTGCTCTGGCTAGGTTTTCCAGTACTATGTTGAATAGAAAAGATGAAAGTGGACATCCTTGTCTTGTTGCAGTTCCCAGTGGGAATACTTTCAATTTATCCCTGTTCAGTATAATGTTGGCTGTGGGTTTGTCATAGATGGCTTTTATTACCTTAAAGTATGTCACTTCTATGCTGATATTGCTGAGGTTTTGTCATTGTTGTTGTTCTTGTTGTTGTTTTTGTTGTTTTTGAGCTGGAGTCTCACTCTGTCACCCAGGCTGGAGCGCAGTGGTGTGATTTTGGCTCACCACAACCTTCGCCTCCCAGGTTCAAGCAATTCTGCCTCAGCCTCCCAAGTAGCTGGCATTACAGGCATGGGCCACCATGTCTGGCTAATTTTTGTATTTTTAGTAAAGATGGAGTTTTGCTATGTTGGCCAGGATAGTCTCAAACTCTTTACCTCAAGTGATATACCTGCCTCAGCCTCTCAAAGTGCTGGGATTACAGGTGTGAGCCATCACGCTCGGCCTTGCTGAGGATTTTAATCATAAAGGGATGCTGGATTTTGTCAAATGATTTTTCTGTGTCTATTGAGATAACCATGTGATTTTTGTTTTTAATTTTGTGTATGTGATGTATCACATTTATAGATGTGTTAAACCATCCCTGCATCCCTGGCATGAAACCCACTTGATCATGGTGGATTATCTTTTTGATATGCTATTGGATTAAGTTAGCTAGTATTTTGTTGAGGATTTTTGCATCTACGTTAATCAGGAATGTTAACCTGTAGTTTACTTTTTTTATTAGGTCCTTTTTGGGTTTTGTATTAGGGTGATACTGGCTTCATAGAATGATTTAGGGAGAATTCCCTCTTTATCTTTTGGAATAGTGTCAATAGGATTGGTACCAATTCTTTTAATGTCGGATAGAATTCAGCTGTGAATCCATCTGGTCCTAGACTTTTTTTTGTTGGTAACTTTTTAATTACCATTTCAATCTCACTGCTTGTAATTGGTCTGTTCAGAGTTACTATTTCTTCCTGGTTTAATCTAGGAGGGTTATCTAGTTCCAGGAATTTATCCATCTCCTGTTGGTTTTTTAGTTTATGTGCATAAAGGTGTGCATAACAGCCTTGAATGATCTTTTGTATTTCTGTGTTATCAGTTGTAATAGCTCCCATTTCATTTGTAATTGAGCTTATTTGGATCTTTTCTCCTGTTTTCTTGGTTAATCTCCCTAATGGCCTATCAATTTTATTTATCTTTCTAAAGAACCAGCTTTTTTGTTTTAATCATCTTTTATATATTTTTTTGTTTCAAGTTCACTTAGTTCTGCTCTGATCTTTGTTATTTCTTTTCTTCTGCTGGTTTTGGATTTGGTTTGTTCTTGTTTCTCTAGTTCCTTGAGGTGTGACCTTAGATTGTCTATGTATATTCTTTCTGACTTTTTGATTTAGGCATTTAAGGCTATGAACTTTCCTCTTAGCACTGTCTTTGCTGTATCCCAGAGGTTTTTATAGGTTGTATCACTATTATCATTCAGTTCAAAGCATTTTTAATTTTCCATCTTGATTCCATTGTTGATTCCATCATTCAGAAGCAGGTTATTTAATTTCCATGTATTTGCATTGTTTTGAGAGCTCATTTTGGAGTTGATTTCCAATTTTATTCCACTGTGGTCTGAGAGAGTACTTGCTATAATTTTGATTTCTTAAATTTGTTGAGACTTGTTTTGTGGCCTATCATATGGTCTATCTTGGAGACCGTTTCATGGCTGATGAATAGAATGTGTATTCTGCAGTTGTTGGGTAGAATGTTCTGTAAATATCTGTTTATAATATCCATTTGTTCTAGGGTATAATTTATGTCCATTGTTTGTTGAATTTCTGTCTTGATGACTTGCTAGTGCTGTCAGTGGAGTATTGAAGTCCCCCACTATTACTCTGTTGCTGTCTATCTTATTTCTTAGGCCAAGTAGTAATTGTTTTATAAATTTGGGACCTCCAGTGTTAGGTGAATATATATTTAGGATTATATTTTCCTATTGGAGTAGTCCTTTTATCATTATAGAATGTCCCTCTTTGTCTTTTTTAACTGCTGTTGCTTCAAAGTTTGTTTTGTCTGATATAAGAATAGCTATGCCTGCTTGCTTTTGGTGTCCATTTGCATGCAATATCTTTTTCCACCCCTTTACCTTAAGTTTATGTGGGTCCTTATGTGTCAGGTGAGTCTCTTGAAGACAGCAGATACTTGGTTGGTGAATTCTTATCCACTCTGCAATTCTGTATCTTTTAAGAGGGCGTTTAGGCCATTGGCATTCAATGTTAGTATTGAGATGTGAGGTACTATTCTATTCGTTGTGCTATTGTTGCCTGAATAGCTTGGGGATTTTTTTCATTGTGTTAATGTTTTATAGGTCCTGTGAGATTTATGCTTTAAGGAGATTCTATTTTGGTGTATTTTAAGGATTTGTTTCAAGATTTAGAGATCCTTTTAGCAGTTCTTATAGCGCTGGCTTGGTAGTAGCAAATTCTCTCAGCATTTGTCTGGAAAAGACTGTACCTTTCCTTCATTTATGATGCTTAGTTTCGCTGGATACAAAATTTTGGGCTGATAATTGTTTTGTCTAAGGAGGCTAAAGAGAGGTTGCAATCCCTTCTAGCTTGTAGGGTTTCTGCTGAGAAATCTACTGTTAACCTGATAGGTTTTCCTTTATGGGATACCTGATGCTTTTGCCTCACAGTTCTTAAGATTCTTTCCTTTATCTCGACTTTTGATAACACGATGACTATGTGCCTAGGCAAAGATCTTTTTGCAATGAATTTTCCAGATGTTCTTTGAGCTTCTTGTATTTGGAAGTCTAGATCTCTAGCGAGGCTGAGGAAATTTTCTTTGATTATTTCCTCAAATATGTTTTCCAAACTTTTAGATTTCTCTTTTTCCTTGGGAACACCAATTATTCTTAGGTTTGGTTGTTTAACATAATCCCAAACTTATTGAAGTCATTGTTCATCTTTTTAAAATTCTTTTTTCTTTGTCTTTGTCAGATTGGGTTAATTTGAAAGCCTTGTCTTCAAGCTCTGAAGTTCTTACTTCTACTTGTTCAATTCTATTGCTGAGACTTTCCAATGATTTTTCAGTTCTATAAGTGTGTCTTTGATTTCCAGAAGTTGTGATTGTTTATTCTTTATGCTATCTATTTCACTGTGGTTTTTCCATTCACACCCTGTATCATTTTTTTTCCTTTCTTTAAGTTGGACTTCACCTCTATCTGGTGCCTCCTTGTTTGGCTTAATAATCGACTTTGAATTATTTTTCTGGCAATTCAGAGATTTCGTCTTCGTTTGGACCCATTGCTGGGGAACTTCGTTTGGACCCATTTTGGGGGTGTTAAAGAACCTCATTTTTCTGGTTCTTTCTCATTTGGGTAAACTATGTCAGAAGGAAAATCTGGGACTCAAGGGGCTGCTGTTCAGATTCTTTTGTCCCACGGGGTGGGACCCACCCTTGATGTGGTACTCTCCCCTTTCTCCTAGGGATGGAGCTTCCTGATAGTTGAACTGCAGTGATTGTTATTTCCCTTCTGGATCTAGCCACCCAGCAGAACTACTGGGCTCTGGACTGGTACTGGGGAATGTCTGAAAAGAGTCCTGTGATGCAATCCATTTTCAGGTCTCTCAGCTGTAGATACCAGCACCTGCTCTGATGGAGGTAGCCGGGAGGTGAAGTGGACTCTATGAAGGTCCTTGGTTGTATTTTTGTTAAGTGCGCTGGTTTTGTGTTGGTTGGCCTCCAGCCAGAAGACGGCACTTTCAAGAATGCATCAGCTGCTATAGTATAGGGAGGATCAGGTGATGGGTAGGGCCATAGAGCTCCCAAGAGATTATGTCCTTTGTCTTTGGCTACCAGGGTGAATAGAGAAAGACCATTAGGTGGGGGCAAGGTTAGGGATTTCTGAGCTCAGACTCTCCATGGGTAGGGCCTGCTGTGGCTGCTGTGGGGGATGGGGGTGTGGTTCCCAGGCCAATGGAGTTACCTTCCCAGAGGGATTATGCCTGCCTCTGCTGTGTCACACAGGTTGCCAGGGAAGTGGGGAAAAGCCAGCAGCCATGGCCTCACCCAGCTCCCTTGCAGCCTACAGCCTGAAAGGCTATTCTCATTCCCACCGTGCACCCTCAATAGCATTTAGTTTATTTCCAGGCAGCCCGTAAGCAGGGCTGAGAACTTGCCCCAGGCTACAAGCCTCCCAGCTGAGAAAGCAAGCAAGAAAGCAAGACTCACAATTCCTAGCTATCTCACGGAGCCTGCAGCAACAACTCACCTCCTTCAAAGGGGCTGTGGATTCTCTCCACTTCCCTGGTATATTCTTGTAATAGTTCTTGGAGCAAAAGTTCCTGATATGGGTCTCCACGTGCTTCTTTGTTGGTCCAAGTGGGAGCTGCAAGTTAGTCCTGCCTCCTATCTGCCATTTTCCCCCTGTATCATTTCTTGATATCTAGTCTATTCTCTTTCTATTGCAGAGTGACAGGTAGGGAAAAGACCAAAGACTTTATATTCATTTGGTCCTGACTTTGGACAAGAGACTTAACCCCTGTGACCCTCAGATTGTTTTCTATACAAAGGGAGTAATAATTGCTGCCTGGCACATTTTCTGTAAATATTAAATTTAAAAATGTATGCCAAGCACCCAATAGTCGACACATAAGGGTTATTTTTAGTAGCATGCATCTCTGAAGAATAACTTCCATTTTTTTTTTTTAAAGAAAAGCTGTTTTATAGGGTTTGATTTACACTTTGGCTTTTCTTTTAAAATCCCACTTCTTTATGTTCTGATATTCAATTTCTTGTTACTACTGTAAGCAAGAGAGTCTGTTAAAATTGTCAACTTTAACAATTTACGTAATTTATGTTAGACTTTTAGAGTACTGGCTCTCAGTTTGTCCATGCCTTTCTATGCTCACACCCTATGAATTCTCCTCCTATACTGACTCTAGTCTTGGCCACTTGACTTATTTTGGCCAATGATAACAGTAAGTATGACTAAGTAGAAGATTGAAAAACACTTGTACTGTGTGATTTTCCCTCCTTGCTGCTACTGGGATTTCTGGGACTACTCTTATAAGGAAGTCCAGGCTAGCCTCCTGGAGGATGAGTGACAAATGGAGATGAGTTGGGGTATCTTAGATGCAGTTCCCAAATGTCTCATCCTCAAATACCATCACACTGGAGATTAGGGTTTCACCACATGAATGGGGGGGATGGGACACACATACATTCAGTCGATAGCCTCAGAAAGAAAGATATTTTTAAATTACACATCTAAATACCTACTTTAACAAATATATGTGTGTATTTTATTTTATATATCTTTTTAAAATACATATCAGACACTTCTTGATGCCTAGGATAGAGTAGTAAATTAAACACATAAAAATTCCTACCCTCATTTGACTTATATTCTAATATAAGGAAGTAAAGAATAGAGATAAATAAGTAAAATACATAGTATGGGAGACAGTGATGGGTGCTAAGGAGGAAACAGATATCAGAGAAGTAGGATATAAAATGTTGAAGGGCAGTTGAGAAATTAAATATGTCCACCAGGAAAACTCTCACTGAGAAAGTAGTTTTTGAGAAAAAAACCCGAAGGAAGTGAGCTAGCCATATGAACATATGAGATTCGTGTATACTGGTAGTTACGTTTGACATTGCTTTGGGGATCAACTAAAATCATGTTATATGGTTTGGAGAGTGGTCATAGTTAAAATGAAAGTTGGTTAAAACCAGACTGGGAAGAAATTTGAGTATGCCTTAATGGCTGACATTTCACTCATAATAAAAAGCAAGGTATTTACTATTACTTATAAGCTATGCTTTATCTGGCTACATGTAACTCTCTGACTTCATTTCTTTTCTGTTCACTACAGCTCTAATGGTCTTTTTGTTTTTCAAACTTGCCAAGCATGTTCATCTCAGGGCCTTTGTACTTGCTAGTTCTGGTACATGGATACTATTCCCAAATATTCATATGGCTAGCTGACTTCCTTCAGGTTTTTTCTCAAAAACTAATTTCTCAATGAAAGTTTTCCTGATTGACATGTTTAATTTCTTAACTGCCCTTCAACATTTTATATCCTACTTCTATTTCTGTTTCCTCCTTAGCACCCATCACTGTCTCACATACTGTGTATTTTACTTATTTATCTTTATTGTTTACCGGATCACTCTAGAATATAAGTCAAATGAGGTAGGAATTTTTATGTGTTTTATTTACTTCTTTATCCTAGGCATCAAGAACAGTTATTAATATATAATAAAAGACTACGGATATCTGTCGGATTGCTGAATGAAAGGAAGAAATGTGGAGGTGTTTTTCCCTATGTGTTTCAGAGTGTCTGTGAATTAGCTGGACATTTTTTGAAACTTTGATGTAAGTTTTAACATAATTGCAATTTACTGGGAGAGTGTCCATAACTGTCATCAGGTTCAATAAGATTTTTTGGTACAGGAACCAAAAGTACTACAATAATTGATCTAAAGAATTTAAAATACATTTTGAAGTGGAGAATCGAGAGTCGTTAAAGTTTTTTGAGAAGGGTAGTGGTCAGAGTAGAATGGTACAAAAAGAAAATTAATCAAGAAGAACAATGAATTCAAGTCAGGGAGATTAAAGGCAAAGAGACCAGTCAGAAGATTATTGTAGTAAGTAAGACAAGCATTAATGAGGTCCCTGAACTGCAAGCATAGTTTTGGAAGTGAAAACAAGCTTTCTTGCTCATTATGTGCAAATATTGTCAGTTCTGCCACTAGGTTACAATGTGATAGCATTGTTGAAATGGAAATCAAGTATCAAATTAAGAAAGTTATCTTCTTGTTTTAAACCAAACAAAACCTCAAATGATGGGAGTTTGTGGGCAGAGATAAATTCACTGGATAAAGAGAGAAAGCTGTCACCACAATGTCCAACCCACTTTAACCTTAATCCAAAAGCCAACTTTTCTTCTTGCCTACCAATGCCACCAAGAATACATTTGGTTATGAGAAAGATGATGGGGAATTATTGGCTGAGTTCCATTAGGGATACTGGAATAAGACAAAAAATAGCACATTATTTACTCCTTTCACTCTTTTGATCAGCCATGAATACATCCAAATATTTTCATTTTCAGTTAGAAACTAAAGATGATTTATTATTTTAAAAATGTCTTAATGCAGTATATTCAAAATACTTCACTGATGTATCTCACATAGAGAAGGATAAACATATGAGAACTGACCTCTCACGTTAGATTAATTCCAAGTCCTATGTTTTATGTGCATGTTACATTCTCATCAATAATTTATCTGTGTATTTTTTATGAAAAATTATAATTAAAATTATTCATTGGCTAAATACTCAAGAAAAACAAAATTAAGACTATTGATGCTGTCTTTATAAACCCCCAGAATAATGCTAGTCACTCAATTTTAGTGGACAAAAAAGGCCTTAATAAGAACTACTTTCATTTTCTCAATTGTCATAAAAGAGCCACAATAAAGTGAATCAAGGACTACTACAGTTAACATTAAAACTTAAATAATGGAAAGGTAGCTGCTATCATCTGATAAATTGTTAGTACCACAATGCAACTGAGCAATTGGGAAGTAAATGCCCTTCACACTTGAGTTTCTCTGCACACTGCAGTATATTTGATGCCCTCTTACTGCTCTGTTTCCACAGGCTTACCTCAAATATCCCTTCTCTTCCTTGAGCAAGTCCTACATTCCTATTCTGACTCTTGAACTTACTTGTCTGGTGCAATATTTCTTCAATTTCTACAATTTGATATGTAACAGATACAATACATACATCTGGTACTATGTTCATGGATGTTCTTCAAAAGAAAATCTCACCCCTAAACATGTGTATATTCATCCCTAGATCCTTCTCATCTGTGGCCTTTCTATTCCACTCTTACCAGCCTTTCTCCATCTCAACCAGCTCTTTGCATCAATCCTGTTTCTCAATCCTCAGCATTTAAACTCATCCTCCGAGTTACTGAAAATCTGATCATACTATTTGCTTGCTTACAATCTATCAGCAGTTTCTCAAAGCTCTAGAATATAGCTTCAATTACATACGCAATCATACCCAGACCCCAGGTTCTGTCTTTGCCTGCCACTCTGGATTCTTCTCCCACTACTTCCTCAGGTTGTGCTGTTTCACTCATTCTTCTGAAACACTGTGCTGCTTTCTCCACCTGCTACAGACACTCATTCCTCAAATCTCACGTCCATTGGTTCCCTTCTGTTGCCTAGGCAGGTACATCCTTTTCCATTTTTAGTACCTTGTATACTTCTATTGAAGCATTGTCTCATCAGATAGTATTGGTGGGATAATTTGTTAGTCATCTTTTTATCAGTACCTGGAGATAAGTTCCAGAGATATGAAAATTCCAGGTCACATACATGAGAAAGGAAAGAAAGTAAATCACTTATGTTTTTCAAACTGTGCCACTTACATTTAAGGCAAGCTTAATTGCTGCTGTTCAGCTGCTACATTTGGGAAACCTCAATCTGCCTTTGTCTGACTCACTTTCTGAGTTCTCGCTCCTGTAATGAGGCCATGTGGACATGTAGGAATGAGAAAGAATAGAAGGAAAAGTTATTGAGGAATGAATTGAGGAAACTGCGACTTGGCTTTTGTCACTTCCTGCATAATGGCTTCTGGAACTACAGACAGCTGGGCAGAAAAAAGCACTGCCTCTCAAAGGAAATAAACAAATGCAAACCATTTTGATCTTGGCTCTGACTATGCAGGTAAAAAAATAAAGCAACAATAACAAAAAACCCAGCCTCTCTCAACAAAGGAGAGCAATTGCTCCCTTTGTACAAAGGAAATTTCAGCAGCTATGAGAGCCGCCTTCATCCAGCTATTGCTTTTTTGGAATGCAAATATTGGACCATCCCAGGAATTCTTGGCTGTCTGACAACAGAGGCATCTAATCTCCTCGTCTACTCAAGCTAACCATCTGGAAATGGAACCTGCTTGCTATGATGAGCCACCGTGGGTGCATGACATCCAGACATAGACTGGCACAGTAGCCTTGGCCCCAAATCAGGATCCCCTTACAATATTTTAAAATTGAAAACATATAGTAGGTCCAATTGCTAGAGCTACAGAAAGTCCCCAAAGATTGCTGAAATGGATCCCTAATACCTATGCATTAATACCAGACTGAATTTTGTTTGTTAAAGGGCCCTGTTGCATAAAAAGATAGTTATTTTAAAATAATAGCATTCAATACAGTAATAAATGTACAAATTATAGATGCTCTTTAATGTTTAAACACATTCCCTGTGTTTTCACATAAAACCTAACTTAAAATGTATTATCCACAATAAATTTCCTACTTTGCATTAACATATTTCATATTACTAGTTATATTTTTATTACTTTTTTTCTCTACAGCAAAGTGATATACATGTAGTATGAACAAGACTTCCGTATCTTATTGTAGAAAGTAATGAAGCTATTTCAACAATAGTTCTATTGAATAAAACTGGTTATATTGTCTTCTCCTTCCCATAATCTCAAGAGGATTTGGGGGAACAATGTGAAAAAATAAAGCCTGTACTAGATTCAGTGATTCCCTCTCTCCCTTTCCTTTCCCAGTATTCTACTACTGGTACCATCTGTAAACCATGGTTCATATAAGACTTGAGAAAAATAAGAAGGACACTAATATAATTCATATATGTAAACATAACTGTATATTATTATATTTTATTTCCACATTTTGCCTACTGTGTATTTTATTGTGCTATTGTCTGTTTATAAGCTTCAAAAATGGGTCCGTATAGTTCTAGATTCTAGAATAGGATTAGCAGGGTATCACCCAACAAAAACTAGCACCAATTAAGAAATCCAAGTATTTAAAAATAATCTAGCTCCACTCTCCTAGAAAGGAAAAGATTCATTCTTGGCTCGGTGTTCAATCTTTTATAGAACTCTGCTTCCTTCTGAGTGTGTTCTATATTTTTTAAAAGCTTGGTACCATATCGCAAAATTCCGTGGTAACGGTATTTTCATCCTATGTCAGTAGCTTAATGTCTACACATGTTATCCGAGCTACAGTTTTCTTGATAAAGAAGAAAGAAAGGAAAAGAAAGGATGAGGAAAGGAAGGAAGAAAGGAAGGAACATGGAGAGGAAGGAAGGAAATCTCAGTCTGAATCTGAAAGAGGCATTTTGCCTTTGTGCTTCAATGCCAAAACCAAACCATCAAGTGTTCTTGACAGGAGGTCTAGGGCTGTAATTTGTGGTTTTGTTGGCACCAGCCACGTCAGCAGCAGCAGCCAAGGAGCAGTGGTGATAGTGGTGGTAGTAGAGGTGGCAGTGGGAAGTGGTACTGGTAGAACTGATGGGGAAGTTTTATGTGAGTTACTCAGAAATGGAGATCTCAGAATAGAGGACTTACACAATTACATACAACATGCTTTTCTTTTAGGACTCTGCCTAATATGTGGCAAAATCTTTAAAGAAGATAAAAATACTATATTAATAGTTTGCAAAGAAATAGTTTTAATTATTCTTAACATGCCACCATTTTATACCAAGACCAGGATAGCTAGAAGAAATAGATGTTACGTATATGAAATAAAATTCCTTAAAAAATTGACTCACGAGGCGGGGCACAGTGGCTCACACCTGTAATCCCAACACTTTGGGAGGCCAAGGTGGGTGGATCATGAGGTCAGGAGATTAAGGCCATCCTGGCTAGCACAGTGAAACCGCGTCTCTACTAAAAATACAAAAAATTAGCCAGGCATGGTGGCACGCCAGCTACTCAGGAGGCTGAGGCAGGAGAATGGCTTGGACCCAGAAGGCAGAGGTTGCAGTGAGCCAAGATCACACCATTGCACTCCAGCCTGGGCAAGAATGCAAGACTCTATCTCGAAAATAAAGATTACACTTGTCGCCGGGCACAGTGGCTCACGCCTGTAGTCCCAGCACTTTGGGAAGACGAGGCGGGTGGATCACGAGGTCAGGAGTTCAAGACCAGCCTGGCCAACATAGTGAAACCCTGTCTCTCCTAAAAATACAAAAATTAGGCTGGCATGGTGGTGCATGCCTGTAGTCCCAGCTACTCAGGAGGCTGAGACAGGAGAATCACTTGACCCTGGGAGTGGAGGTTGCAGTGAGCCAAGATCACACCACTGCACTGCAGCCTGGGTGACAAAGCGGGACTCTGTCTCGGGGGAAAAAAAAAAAAGACTCATAAAAATGAAACTCATAATTCTAAAAGTTATTTCTTGGAAAAATATTTATATGCTGGGAGGCCACAAAGCCCAAAGCCAAGAGAACTAATGTATAATTTTGAGAGCTATTCATTAACAATCAATGTAAGATGTTTGTGAGAGAAAGCCTTTTTGAGTACTTCTAAAATCACAGTACAATTTTTCCTCTGCCTTATTCCTTAATAAATATAATAGTCACATGAAGTCTAGCAGAATGCCACTACCTTTCTTGTGGATGGTTTGTTGTAGACATTCTGGGCATGTAATTTTCTTACAGAACGTATATTCATTCTTCTCCTGCTTTAAAAGTTTATATGATAGTTGTTAAGTTTATTTAAAATAATTCCTCTTTCTTGAGAAACTTATGGCTAATGATTAAACTTTACTCTTAGAAGAAAGGACTGGTAAGAGCAGGTGGAAATATTTTTCCTTTAGCACAATCATTTCAACTCAGGTAAGTTTTATAGTAACTAAAAGCAATTTCATTTGAACTTTTGAGTGACCTTTATGAGATTAGGTATTGGCAGCTTGAGTCTACCTCCTAGAGGATTTGGCCATATTTCAAAAGCACCAACATAATTGGCACTCCTTCCAATAACCTTTTCAGAGTCACAAGGTGAAGTGGAAACAGAGACCAGCCCAAACATTCAGAACGGTCTTTGTTGGACAAGGTTAAAGCCTGTGTTTGCTTGTTTGTTTGTTTTGTTTCGTCTTTGTGTGTGTGTGTGTGTGTGTGTGTGTGTTTGTGTGTGTGTGTGTTTCCCACAACGGGGAACTTTACCCATAATTCTGTCAGTACAGAACCTTTCATAAATATAGATCAAAGTCAATCTAAGCATTACATTTATTTCTTATGCTATTTCCAATCATTGCAAAAGATATGAAAAAACAAAAAATGAACACAAAATGCCCATTTATTAAGACTCTTCATTGGTCAAAATATTATAGAATGGTGTAGCTAAGTGATGAATGTGAGAAAAATCAGAGGTGCTTTTTCCTTTTTCTGTACGGATAAATTGTACAAATAACATGAACGTCATAAGGCTGACAGTGTATCACTCTGTTCCTCTGTGATTTGGTAATTAGTGGCATATACCATAGTAAATTAATTGGAGGTATTTGAGAGGTTTTTTTGTTGTTGTTTTTTTAAATCCCAAGCATGGGGAGAGTTGAATTGTTCCTGCTTCTGCCCACTGTGTTTGCCATCTGGACTGCTGCTAACTGCTGGAAGTGTCTGCTTCTTCCCAAAGAAAAATAAAAGATAAATGCTTTTGAATACTACCTCATGCCTGTTTAAACGTCAATTTCTCACTATACACAGTAGCTCCCTCTACCCCTCCCCCTCATTCCCTTCATTTCCCTCCCTCCAACTATCTTGACAGGGAGAAAGAAAGAAGGAAATCTTACATGTACCACATTCCCATTATGATCCCCAGTGTGGTGCCATTAAATAGTACCCTTTCTGAGTGAGTCTAATTGGCCAATATATGGTGCTTTCTATTGATGCTTTGTAGTCACCGCTGAGTTCAATATACTTACATGTATATAATTCATCACGTGAAGGTCACTTTCTTCACCCTTATTGTTCTGCTGTTTAAATTGTTATTCTATGTGAATTTCCATGTAATTAACTGGTTTGGTGGCAATTTCAAGCACTTCAAAAAGACAAAGGGAAAACTGGAAAAAAAAGCCGCATTTGTGAATTGGTTTACATTCGGAGGCATTGCTTGTCGTTCCCCTGGACCACCAGATGTCAGCCTAAATTGAAGAATAGAAAAGAAACCATGTATCATAATGTTAGTGCCTAGTGTGCCAGATGGAGTTTTACACAACCCTGCAGGAAGAGGTAGCCAGGAGTAGTTAAAATTCAGCGTTAGGAATAGTGCAAGTGACACTGCATGCACTGTAGCATTTTTTGATTATGGAACTTAATTGTATCATAGATCACTGATAGCTTAATTTATGAGGATTGAGTTTGTTAAATCAAGCAGTTCAAAAGTCATTGTTAAAGCTTCAGTCCATTTAATTGTATCTGACTTAAGCTTTACTCATGCTATCAGAAGACAAACGGCTGTATAAAGGTAATACATTTTTATTTATTCTGCTGTTTGTCCATTTATTCTGCTGTTTGTCCATTTATTCCTATACGGGTCATTTACTGTGATTTACATTTCAATGAGCAGTATTAGATATATGAAGCAGTTGTTGTTTTTTTTTTGGCTCTCAGCTGAGCTAAAAAAATGCAAATGTTAAATTATGTTAAAATGTCACTTTTGATTTCACAATAGGATTACAACCACCATAAAATGTTAAGGTTTTTCCTCTCAATATTACCATCCTTTTCAAACTGGGAAATTACTTACGTTACTTCTTAGGACTAAATAGCTGTTTCGGTCTAATCTAACGGAAGTGTTCTGCTATATTTTTCATTAATATATGCAACATTAAACATGTAAGGAAATTCCATTAACACATCCATTAAGAGAAGCAGTCAGAAATACAATTACAGTAATTTTGCTTATCCTTATCTTTTGAATTTAACACTGAGGAATGAGTAATATATTAGATCGAATAATAGAGAAATGAATTTAAAAGATTGTGTTTGTGCATGTATATGTGTGGGTGGGAGAGAGAGAGAGACAGAGAGTATGATTGTGTAGTATGTATATTTTGCCCTGATAGTTTATTTAAGATTCAATCTTGCTCCAGCTGGCTCTCAACTAATGTACCAATGAAACAAGGTTTTTCTTCCTCTGTCTCTTCTCAGATTCTCCTTGAGTTCTTAACCCTGACATTTATTTGAACACCACCAGCCAGGTTCTTATCTTTCTTTTCACCCCACTGAGCTATGAAAGCCAAATTCCCTTTGAAGCCAATGATAATGATAATGATAATAAAACCTCACATTTGCTTATCATTCTCAGAATAAAAGAGCTTAAAATACTCTACAGACATGATCTTATTAACCTGGTAATAAAGTCCTTTTTGACATAGTGCATGCAAATTTCAAAAAGGTTAAAAGACTACTCCATGGTTGCAGAGTCTATCGATGCACAGAATCAAATCGCACTCCTCATGCTATTTCAACAGTGGCTTTAACATCTTAACTTCATTTTTAAATCAGATAAGCTGGAAAGAGGAACAAAAAAGAAAGCCAACCTTTTATTCAATTTTACTTAATCCTTAATAATACTGTGACTTTATAGAAAATGAAATCTGAAGACTTAGGTTTAATAATATCCTACATCTTAGGTTTGTGTATTTTGAATCGCAAGCATCCGGTTTGTAAGTCTTCCATTTTAAGCAAATATTTTATGACCCAGAGGCTTGTTCACCTCTAGCACGTTACAAACAGCATAGCATGCAGATTTTGTATCATTTCAAAAATCATCTTCAAATGATAGAGGTGCTGATATCCTAAAGAAGATAGACTAGTCTTACTTCTTGCCTAACATAATCAGAACATATATTAGGGAAAAAGAAAGAATAGATTTGATTTGATACTTGTAGTTCCAGCAATAAGTTATATTTTAAAAATCAAAGACAATGCTGAAAACAAGCTTACCCAAATTATCCACATCAATAGGTGTGGATGTGACATGATGGGCCCTACTTCCATGGATGTGATTAGAAACCAAATCTGAACATATATTTTCAGGCATATAAATGGAACAATATACCAAAAATAGTGGTATTGTTTTGTTTTTGTCTTTTGTTATTCCTATCCAAAGCAGTACAAGACGTATTTGAGTTTTCCCTTTCTTGCTTCTCTGTGATTCCCAATGTCTGATGTCAAAAAGGAAAAAGAAAAAATTGTTAGAAGAAAAAAACCTTCTGACTCAGTAGAAGCCACAAAATATTAGTAGTGTATGTGAATCATTCTGAGTTCCACCAAGTAATTATCTAGATCACAAATAGCTTTGAGAATTTCCGTGAGGACCTGTTTACCCAGGTACTCCACACAACTTTTTTGCAAATGCAAAGCAGGATTATGGGGCCGCTATACTTTCTCACTCCATCCAGGACCAGTCTAAATCAATATCACAGATAGAAAAGTGTGATGAGCTTCCTCCATATCAATATTGTATAAAAATCAATGCTCCTTTTGTTTCAACCCTCTGTTTATTCTTTTAGTCAAGCAAAACATTTCTTAAATAACCTTTATCCTCTTTGATCTCTGCTCACTCACCTTCCCATTACGCATCCTTGCATACATAACCTGCAACTTTCAAACATTTGCTGTTAGACACTACAGGGGGAATCTAGGTGAGTTACTCTGTATGGAGTCCACAGTCCAGCAAAAAAAGCCGACCCAATGTGGTTAGTGCTTTATCAGAGTAATAAAAATGTGCTAGAAAGGCCAAACAAAGGGAACAATCTATTCTTTCCTGGAAGTGAAGTGAAGTTGGTGCTGAGAAAGACCCAGCAATACAGCTTCAAGACACAGTTAAGATGTTTCCATATGAGTAGTCTAAAAAATGTTATTCTAGAGAACAAAGGCACATATATGTAAAAATAGAACGTTTGAAGAATCCTGTGCTTAGAGTGTCTTGGGAGACTGATAGACTACAGCTCCAACTTTAACTGTTGTACTTTAGCTCATAAACCTTCTTTGAAAATGCATTCATTTTCTCTAAACCCCTTAAACACTTAGTAAGCATTAGACTCTGAGGGGATACAAACATCTTAAATACTTGAACACTGCAATTTGATGTTTTTTCCATTCTTTATAAACCTCCCAATATTTTATTTTTCCTTCTATGACCAAAAGCAAGTTAGAAGCTTTCATTTTTACTGCCCACTAACATCGCCTAGAGTTTTTTTTAAAATGCCCATATTCAAAGACTTGTGTGTGTGTTTGTCTCACTCTGTCACCCAGGCTGGAGTGCTGTGGCACAATAATGGCAGCCTCAACCTCCCGGGCTCAAGTGATCCGCCCACCTCAGCCTCCCAAGTAGCTGGGACTCAGAGACAGAGACCTTTTTGGATTCGTTAAAGCAGATATTCAGGCAATTCTCACATGAGAATCTCTGGTGTAGGCTAAGGGGATCTGGTCTTCTGTGTTGTGTGTAACCATGGCCACCAGAATAATTAGTAGGACACACCCCTATACTAACTCATATTCATTAGTCTGGAAAAGATTAACCTCAAACAGTTTCTAAAAGTTCAAACTACTTCTTTTCCTGAGTAACTGATTCTTGAAATACCTTTCATTGAATCCACATGGAATTCAAGATAAAGTTAAAATTCTTAACAGAGCATATAAGACCCTTCATTAGTGTCATACTATTGCATATTCGAACTCATCAGCTGCTGTGGGATAACAGACTATGCCACACCAAAAAATGAAAGACTATTGAACTGAAGGCAATTAAAAGTAGATGCAAGAACGTTCTCTGACCTCCCTCTATTTACGTAAAAGCAGGATATAGATTTACAAAGACAAAAGGTATCCCTACCAGGGAAAAACAAGGTTAATAACTACAGACAACTTTTGACCACTATGGACCTGGCAATGGCACCAGAGGAATCTGTATTAACAAGCTTTACTAATAGCCTTTATCTGCCATTTATTTGTCTTTCCCCACAAGTTGCAATCCCTGGAGACTCAAAGTCCTTTTGCTTTGTCTTTCACTTCTCTAAAAATCCACTGTTCTTTGTTGACAATGCTATATAAGCTGGAATTCAAAACCACTTCTTGGAAAATTACTCATTCTCTTGTTATCTCCCATGTATATATGAAATATACTTGTAAATAAACTTCTCCTTGCTTTTCTCTTGTTTATCTGTCTTTCATTACAGAGATTCCTTCCAACTAAGAATTTATGAGTTAAAGAAAAAATTGTTTTCCTTCCCCTGTAGCTGCCCTGTATACACACACACACACACACACACACACACACTTACTTATACACACACAGCTTTTTGTCCAATGACATAGATACATTTGCCATTTTCATGTGCCAGGATCCCTCAAAGCTTCCAGTTTTGTATATCTCCCTCCTTTTCCCTATCCGGGTCTTATTCATTCATTTCACCACCCACCTTGAGGTGTATGGCTGACTCATCCTTTTAGACTCCACAAAAAGGGGTTCTTTGATTGTGCCCCATTCCTCAGGATGAATTAGGTCCTTCCTACTTTCCCTATGATGGTACTTTTATCACTGTATTACATAGCTAACTTGTCATCAGTTACCTCACTAGAAAGTGAGTTCTTGTTGGTTAGGTAGGGAGTCACATTTACCTCTGAAACCCTTTGGACAAATGCTTAGCATGCAACAGAGGCTCAGATGTGTATTGAAAAAAAAAAGAATTATATTACTTCATTGAGGCATGTTATTATTCTCAAAGTTAATAATATTTTTAATTTTTGCATTGTCATTGAATATTTTCAAACCTTTGGCACATTTAGGTGCCAAATCTGTGCAGCATGTTTTAGCTATAACTAGACATATGCATAGCTTTCTGTATATAAAAGTCTTCAGTTTTAGAGTTAAGCTTTTTGAAAATTATTTTATATATTTTAAATAACTGAAGTTACAGACTCAGGAAATGTTAAATGTTGTACGGATTTCTTGTTTATATTAATATAAATTAACTGGATAATTCTATTTGGAAGGAAATTTCATGCTGAGAACAAAAAAGCTTTTCTTTGTAGTTAGTTCACTATTTCTATTATATTTCATGCTTAAAGTGAAGAGAAATGAAAAGAGAAGAAATTTGCGTTAATTGGATAAGCAATCTCCAGATCAGTGAGAAAGAACCTAATTATCATTTGAAGATTCCCTTTCCTTCCATTTTTTCCATTAAAAGACGTAGGGGTTAAAAACTCTACCTCCATCCTCTTAGAATTCTGACTAAGTCTGAGAATTGAATTGACATAACATAAAATTAACAAGAAAAAAGCATAATATAAGTTTTATGTGGCATGAAAGCCCTCATAAAAAAATGAAGACCTGAAGAGCAGTTTGAGTCAGTTACTTATATATTGGATTGGACAGAGAATAGTAAGTTATGAAGAAACAGCTAAGTTATGTGGGATGCTTAAAAGATAAGAGACATCTCAACAAAGTCTGTACAAAATTCTCTTGCTTTTGACTTCTCTTCCTGAAAAATAAAGATGTTGCTTCTTTCTCATATCAAGAGGGTCTTTCATGTCTTTCACATGGGAATCTCATCCTTTGCTTTTAAAAAACAACATGAAGGTCAAAGTGATTTTTTGTACTTGCTGTTATCAAGTGTCTTTTACTTAAATAGTTAATATGTCATCAACTGTTACATGCACATTTGAAACCCTTCAAAGGGTAAAAGGAGCCTTGAAATTGCATAAATAAAGCTAGTTAATATTTAATGAGTGATTGACCAAATGCCAGATGTGAATCTACCGTGACCAAAGCCAAGGAAATATCTTTCAATGGTTTTTGCAGCCTATGTCACTTGGGAATTGTTTTTCAAATACGTTGCTATAATAATCCTGATTTTTATAATCAGGCATTTATCCTCTGCTTCTATAGTTAGATAAGATGTAAAAATCTTTGGATTTCTAATGAATAAACCAAAAACCATGTCTCAAGGAAGTATACATTATATACCTCAAAACTGCTGGAAACACAAAGATAAATCTACTATGCTATTTTGACTACAATAGAGATATTTCTATAGTGCAATAAAACTTTCCTATTTGAATCATTTCCTTTCTTACTCTTGTATCTCCATCAGTTGCTACTCACTGTCCTATAATATTTTCAGACTGATTCTACCAAGATGCCACGACTGAAATTTTCACTCTTAAGTGTTGAAACTCCTGGTTACGTCCATCTGCACTGCTTTTCTTAGCCTCTTATTGTCTTTTATGTCTCTCCACACTTTTTATTTCCTCCTTCCCTCTCAAACATCTTTATCTTACTTATTGCATATTCCTAACTACCAAAGGACTGTTGCAGCTGGGAAGCAGACTCTGAGATAAGATCTCTTTTATTTGTTAGAAAGTAGTGTCTGGATTAACGACTATGGAAAGAAAAGGAAACGTCTAGGTCCATTCAGGCTTCTGTAACAGAATACCTTAGAGTTGTTGGCTTCTAAACAAAGAAATTTATTTCTCATAGCTCTGGAGGCTGGAAGTCTGAGATCAGAGTGTCAGCATGATCAGGTTCTGGTGAAGGTCTGCTTCCTCGTTCATAGCAGCTGTCTTCTCACTGTGTCTTCACTTGGTGGAAAAGGGGAGGGAGCTCTCCAGAATTTCTTTTAGAAGGGTGGCAGAGCCCTCATGGTCTAATCACCTATCAAAGACCCCCATCTCCTAATCCCTTTGCATTGAAGGATAGGATTTCAACGTATGAATTTTGGGGGGATACAAACATTTAGATTACAGTAGGAGGAAACCAGGATGGAGGAGAGGGAGAGGTTAAGCCACGACATAGTTAAACAAGGACCTCAGCTCAGTCAGCTGATCCCACAGGGAGCTCTGAGACTGATACGGCTGTCAAAGTTTCTGAGTTTAAGCAAGGAACCAAGATCTTTATACCTCCACATCGATCAGTCATTAGTTGTGTACTGCTCCTAGAATGGGAGCATGAACTTGGGCAAGGAGACTATCTCCACCTGAGCCAATTTCTGAAGAAGGCCGGTAGCTGAGGGCTCACAGCAACAATATTATAACTACTCAGGGAAAAGGTTGATCAGTCCTGAAAGGGGATCTCAGTGACACATCATAATGCCCGCTGCAAAGACCAAACTTGTTCAAATGTGCCTTTTAACACGGAAAGCAAGACTAACAGTTTCTAGGGAATTTAATGACCTTTGCTGACTAAGAACTTTAGATCACACTGTGATGCAAGACATGAAGATATTATGACATAAGATATGAAAAGTCTTCTTTAGTAAACTAACGCAATTCAAGGGATTGAATTAGAGGTAAAAAAAAAAGACTCAAGAAAATGGGGTGGGGATGGGAAGTACCGAGTATGATGGTTGAAGGATTGGCAATCTGTGGAGCTAAGTACAAGAGAAAAGCCCCAAATAGCATGGGAGCCAAAAGGATTTTAAAGAACATGGTTGTCAGTGTCTGAGTGGAAGTTGTTGGTGTTGCTTCAGTGTAAATCTTTTTCAACTCAACCACCCCCACAGAAGTCTTTATAGATCTTCTTCATCCAGCATCTTACATGAATGATGTAATTTTAGCAGAAACTAAGTATAAGCTTCAGATTCATGAATGGGTTGTGTAGCATGTTTACAAGGAATCTGGAACCAGAATTTGGCCATTTGAACATAAACCTTTGACAATTTTCATAAACCTTAGCAAATGTTCTTATTTATACACGGGCACAGAATGGGGTTTACATTTATCTTAATAGATTTCAAGGGGTGAGGAAACTCCAGGTTATGCTTGTGAACTGAAGTAGTTAAGCAATGAAATACTATTAATACAGAATTTAAAAAAGGAACAGCTTTGGAGCTCATCTGCAGTTGAGATAGCAAAGATGAACTAAATATGATAGACGAAAGGACATTTTTCTTATTAGTTGTGTTCAAGGCCACATTCAGTCTAGATTTTCTTTTCCCATGAAAGTTAGGGGTGCTGATGCAAACTCTACTTCAGCTGTGGTAGAAGGCATTTTGTGGCAAACATATTCACAGAATTTGTCAATTGTGTGTACATATCTGACAGGCCCTTAGTTTACAATTTCTTTTCTGGTATGGATGTTTGTGTCAACAACTTATTAAAGGACTAGAGCAATGAAAATGAGATTAATAAAATCTGTTTGATAAAGAAAATCATTGTAGTTTTATGATTAAACCTAGAATAATTAAAGGGAAAAAATGAAAAAATAATCCGTCATTTATAGGTAACTACTCTGCACCCAGCCCTATGCAAGGTATCTCAAATCCTCATACAGCTCTGAAAGATAGTCCCATTTTGCATTGCAGAGCCCTAGGACAACAAGGGCTACATCATTCAGAAGGACACAGAACTAGGATTCAAACTCAAATTTTCTGATTAAAGATCCATCGTTTCTAAACTGCTGAGAAATTTTGAAATTTTCTCATCAATTCTGATAAAAGGAAATTTTGCTTTAGCAAATTCCTATGTAGAATATAATGATCATGAAATAGAAAAACAGAAGATGAAAGAACAAAAAATCTTTATAGAACTGTTGGTCAGGCCGGGTGCGGTGGCTCACGCCTGTAATCCCAGCACTTTGGGAGGCCAAGGCGGGTGGATCACAAGGTCAGGAGATCGAGACCATCCTGGCTAACACAGTGAAACCCCGTCTCCACTAAAAATACAAAAAATTCTCTGGGCGTGGTGGCGGGCGCCTGTAGTCCCAGCTACTCGGGAGGCTGAGGCAGGAGAATGGCGTGAGCCCGGGAGGCGGAGCTTGCAGTGAGCGGAGATTGCGCCACTGCACTCCAGCCTGGGCGACAGAGCGAGACTCCGTCTCAAAAAAAAAAAAAAGAACGGTTGGTCTGTTGGATCGAGGTATTTTCCATGGCTAATTAAGAAAGTATTGGTAATTAACAAGAACTTCATTGTAACTATACTTGCATATTATTTGAATTTGTTGTAAAACACTCACTCTATTTAGTAAATTATAATATCTTAATTATTTTATGTTTTATCAGTGGTTACCAACATTCTTCTGTTGACTTTAGGAAATGTAGCTGAACTTGTGGGCCTAAATTATATTTGTGATCTGTAAAAAAAAAAAAAAAATCTATAAAATCTGTAACTTATAAAATGATATACATGTGGGAAGAACAGGCAAGGATTATCCATTACTGAATGATGCCTAAATCAGATCTGTCCATGTTTAATTTCACTATACCTTAAATTTATAGATGTCAGGCCACAGGAGTACTTGTATCACCACACCCCAGTTTCATTGGCTAAGCATGGAGAGAGACTCTGTTTGGGAAAACATAAGGGAAAAGAACAAGAGTCTCTGCCTGGTAATCCAGAAAACTCTTCTGGATCTTATCCAAGACCACCAAGGCTGTACCTCTATGAGTCTGCAAAAAACACAGCGATATTAGGCTTCGGTCCCAAGTCCCTTCAAATACCTGGAAAGCCTTCTCAACTAAGATGGCACAAATAAGCCCAGACTGCAAATACTACAATAAATACCTAACTCTTCAATCCCCAGACACCAATGAACGTCCGCAAGCATCAAGACCACCGAGGAAAACATGACCTGACCAAATGAACTAAGTAGGTCACCAGGGACCAATCCTGGAGAAACAGAGCCATGTGACCTTTCAGACAGAGAATTCAAAATAGCTGTTTTGAGGAAACTCAAAGAAATTCAAGCTAAAACAGAGAAGGCATTCAAAATTAGATCAACTTAACACAGAAATTGAAATAATTAAAAAGAATCAAACAGAAATTCTAGAGTTGAGAAATGCAATTGACATAATGAAGAGTGCGTCAGAATCACTTAATAACAGAACTGATCAAGTGGAAGAAAGAATTAGTAAGCTTGAAGACAGACTGTATGAAAAGACACAGTCAAAGGATACAAAAGAAAAAAGAATAAAAAACAATGAAGCACACCCGTAAGATCTAGAAAATAGCCACACAGGGGCAAATCTGAGCTGCTGGCCTTAAAGAGAAGGTAGACAACAAGATCAGGGTAGAATGTATATTCAAAGGAGTAATATCAAAGGACTTCTGAAACCTAGAGAAAAATGTCTACATTCAAGTACATAAAGGTCATAGAAAACCAAGCAGATTTAGGCCAAAGAACACTACCTCAAGACATCTAATAAACTCCAAAAGGTCAAGGATGAAGAAAGGATCCTAAAAGGAGCAAGAGAAATGAAACAAATAACATACAATGGAGCTCCAATACATCTAGCAGGAGATTTTTTCAGTGGAAGCCTACAAGCCAGGAGAGAGTTATGTAACATATTTAAGGTGCTGAAGGAAAACAAAAATTACCCTAAAATAGTATAGTCGCTGAAAATATCTCTCAACCATGAAAGAGAAATAAAGACCTTCCCAGACAAACAAGAGCTGAAGAATTTCATTAACTCCAGAACTGTTCTACAAGAAATGCTAAAGGGAATTCTTCTATCTGAAAGAAAAGGATGTTATTGAGCAAGAAGAAATCAATGAGTTCCATTTGTTTAACGAAGAATTAGATTAAAATTGCCTAATAAGCAATCTCTCAGTCTCCTCAATAGACCTGAACAACTTTTTCAAAAATTCTTTTGGCCCTTAGTAGATGACTTTACCTCATTAGAAAAATAAAATTCACCAGAAGTTACCTCAATTTTGCCACCTCAGTTACAAATATATCTTCTCCTACTCTCATCCTTCCCTTTTTTCATTGAGTGTTCAAATTAATGGATACAAATAAACCTATCTGTAGGCACATTCAGAACCTGTGAAAATCCAGAACATTGTGGACAAAGAGAAATTTCTGTAAACTTTCAGAGAGAGGGAAAAAACAAAAGGGGTATTAACAAAAGATGGGTCAAAATTACTTTGAATTTCTCTATAACCATGTAAGAAACTGACAAAGTCACGGAGCGATGTGCTGAGATTGCTGAAAGAAATTGATTTTAAATTGAGGATTTGAAATCAATCCATATTCAATCAAGGACAAGGAAAGAATTAAAGTATCTCAGTCATTCAGGATAGCAAAGAATTATGTCCCATTAAAATGAGGGACTAAAACAAGAAAGAAGAAAACATGGAATAGCTTCCGTTTGCAGAGACATAAGGGAATCTTCACTATGAGAGTAAGAAGAGTCTCCATATGACAACTGTTCACCAGGCCTAGAGGGCAATGAACCCAGATTGGAGCCAGAGAGGAGAGATATTTCTTCAAAAAAAAAGAAATTCATAGAATGATTCATGTGTCTGATCATTTCGAAGATTTAGACAATCGGCAAAGGGTTTAGAATTGAATTAGCGGTGAGTACAGAGAAAACTAAGAAAACAAGCAAATGAAAGCATGATAATTAGCTCCAGAGAAAACTCATCTGTGACTAACATTTGCATAATCATCCTAATGTAAACATAAAATATTAATCTAATCCAACAACTGATCTAGCTACATTGGTAAGTTTGGTGGTGGCAAGGGTGTATGTCCATGGGGCTTGGGGGAAGAAAGTTAACTGCTCTTCCTCCTAAATAGCAGGTGACCAAATAATTCCTGAGACTGAAATCTCAGGAAATAGGGATACAAACGTGACCTTCAGAACCATTTATTTGTCTTTCAAAAGTTTCTATGCATGTAAAACTTTAACAAAATGCAAAATATAATAAAAACAAAACATTAAAAAGGACTAATGAGATCCCATCCTCCCATGGGACTTATGGCCTAGTAATGGATACAGTCAAGTAATAAATACATAAACAAAATGAAGCAACAAGTCCTAATGTGTGCTGTGAGAGGAACAGAAAGGGTGCCCTGATAGATACTAGCTGGGGAGGATTTTTTTTTTTTTTTTTTTGCATTGAATGAATCAGGAAAATTTTAGATTTTACCTAAGGAGGTGAAATTTAAGTTGAAAAAGTAATGAAAAGTCACACATAGCTGGGGCTGGGTTTGGGAGAGTGTTCCATGCAGAAGGAAATATCAGTCTAAAGACCTGGAGGCAGGAAACAAATGAAGTTTTAGAGGAACTGAGGAAAGGCCTGAGTGTTTATAATAGGTATGAGGTAAGATGGAGAGTTTGAGATGAGTTTGGAGAAAGAGGAAGGGACTAAGTCATGCATGGATTTTATTTATTTAAAAATTAGAGTGTTTAAGCAGGCAAGTAAACTTATCTAAATATCAAACTGGCTTCCCTGTTGAGAATGAATTGGAAACAGGCAAGATTAGAAGTAGGGGAACACCTAGGAGGAGTCCAGGCTAGAGACAATTATAGTGCTAGAGATGGAGAGATGTGATTAAACAGAAAATGTTTGAGACATAATATGCAAAATTAGATGATGAATCCAACATGGTGAGTGATGGAAAAGGAAGTATTGAGGATTACTCTCAGATTTTGCTTGGAGCAACTTGGTAGATGGAGGCTCCACTTATTAAAACAGGAAATGCTGGAGAAAGCACAGATAGAAGTGTGCAAGTTGAAAAGTGAGTCTTTTTAATGCACAATTTAAATTTCAGATGCCATTAGTTATTGAAGAGAAACTATGAATCTCACAATTGGATTTATTAATCTGAAGTTCAGGTATGTAAGTCAGGGAGCTATCAGAATTCAGAAGGCATTTAAAGCCACGGGAATAGATATGATCACCTAGACTGAGTGGGTAAAAATAGAAAAGAATAATACTCATGGTTGATCTCTGAGTAATTCTAAAAATTAGTAGTCAAAAGAAGAGGATCAGAAGAAGAGATTAGGTGAGTTACAGACTAGTAGCAAATGACTGCTTTTCTTTTTCAAGTAACAAGCATTCCCATTAAGTAAAAAAATCAGAGCAAATCTCTCAACCAATCAGAGTCACAGATGTCAAGAAGCCCAGAACTTTTAATGCTCAGTTGTACTTTAGAATTTTAGTTAGTAAAAAGCAAGTTATTCTAAATGCCTATTGATTTTTACATCTTCAGTTTGTTTTGCCACCCATACAATTTTAAAGCTGGAAGGGTCCTCTATTCGCTTCTTGTAGCTGCTATAACAAGGTACTGCAAACTTGATGGTCTAAAACAACAGAAATTTATTATCTCACAGTTCTGGAAGTCTGCAGTTTGAAAGTATAATAGTATCACTGGGCCAAAAGCAAGGTGTCAGCAGGGCCATAATCCCTTGGTAGGCTCCAGGGAGAATCCGTTCCTTGCCTCTTCAGGCTTCTAGTGGCTACTGGTGTTCCTCGGCTTGTGGTTGCATCATTCCGTGTGGCTGCATTCCTCCATGGCACATTGCCTTTGTCTCTACCGAATCAAATATCCTTTTTATAAAAAAAAAAAAAATTGGTGATTCCACTTAAGTCCCACTTGGATGATACAGAATAATCTCTTCATCCAGAATCCTTAGCTTAATCACATTTTCAAAGTCCTTTTTTGCCATGTGATTTGACTTTCACAGTTTCCATGGATTAGGAGTTGGATATTATTAGGGAGTATTATTTGGCCTACCACAAGTCTTTATACATTATTTAACTTGACTCTTTGTCATGTTTGATAAGAGAAAATGAAGCAGAGTTCAAGTTACTCATGCAGGTGCATACCCAATCACAGACAGGGCTGAAACCAGAGGCCAGTCTCCTTGCTGCAGAAACCATGCATTAAATTAGAAGCAAGATGACATTTTTTTTTGTTCTCTGACACTGGTTTTGTACAGGCTAGCTAGAGATTTTTGAATCACAGAGATTGAAGATAAAAAATTTGAAAACAAATTTTAAGTTTTATGATTTTATTTTAATAACTGAAAATTACTTTTAATAATTATACTCACAAAACCTCTCATTTATAGTGATAATTCATAATTTAATACATTTTATTATAGAGTTTAGTGTCTTCAATTAGTGTTTCTTAAGGGAATTTGTGAATGACTTTCCTAAGGGTTCCAGGGACTTGACTTTTGAAGAAAGTGCTCAAAAACACTAGGAGCACTGGTGATTCAGATAAACTTTTTTTTTTTCATCAAGTAACTGGAGAGATATAATTAAATGGTATGTGGTTCAAATCATCCCTGCTGAGGAAGCAGGCAAAGCAAGCAGGGTTTACATGTTTCCCAAACCACCTTTACAACCAGGTTAGTACACATTTTTAACGTTTATTTGTTTACACTTTACACATAAATGCTTCCTAACCAAAAACGAAAAAAAAAAATTTAAAAACCCAGCCGGGCACAGTGGCTCACACCTGTAATCCCAGCACTTTGGGAGGCCCAGGTGGGCAAATCATGAGGTCAGGAGTTCGAGACCAGCCTGGCCAACATGGTGAAACCCAGTCTCTACTAAAAATACACAAATTAGCTGGGTGTGGTGGCACACGCCTGTAGTCCCAGCTACTTGGGAGTCTGAGGCAGGAGGATTGCCTGAACCTAGGAGGTGGAGGTTGCAGTGAGCCGAGACCACGCCATTGCACTCCAGCCTGGGTGACAGAGGAAGTCCATCTCAAAAAAAAATAAAAATAAAAATAAAATAAAAACCCTGCCTTAGACGATAAAATCAAAGCACAGTAGATGTTCATATGGTGAAATTGTTTTTGTCAGTCATCATTGCAAACTTTTCCAAGTGTCACATCAGTCTTACATAAAAAATCATAAAATGTAGGAGAAAAACATTCAAATTCAAGTTGATTATTCCACAGTCACTCAAAGCTGTCACAGAAAAGAATGAAGACATAATATTAGCATATCTTGAAAATAGTTGGGACATGCCTACTACTGTTTGGAGCTCTCATATATGATTCCTGATTGAGGAACCTTTTCCAAATATTAATGCATTCAGCCCCACCACACCTTTTCTGAAAAATGAGTGTCGACAAATACTATATTTTGAATCTAACTGCTTTTTTTGTTGTTGCTGAGACTGGGTCTCACTTTTTCACCCAGGCTGGAGTGCAGTGGTGTGATCTCAGCTCACTGCAGCCTTGACCTCTTGGGCTCAAGTGATCCTCCCACCTCAGCCCCATAAGTAGCTGGGACTACAGGCATGTGCCACCATGCCCAGCTTATATATATATATATATATATATATATATATATATATATATATATATATTTTTTTTTTTTTTTTTTTTTTTTTTTTTTGTAGAGACAGGGTTTTGCCATGTTTCCAAGGCTGGTCTTGAACTCCTGAGCTCAAGAAATCCACCTGCTTCGGCCTCCCAAAGTGCTAGGATTACAGGCATGAGGTACTGCACCGGGTCTTTGAATCTAACTTCTGCACTCAGGAAAGTTCTTAATTTCATTTCTCTTCACCCTTATCAATACTTGTTATTTTCAAGCATTTTATTTTCAGCAATTCAGTGGTATGTACTCATATTTCGCTGTGCTTGAATTTTGCATTTCCCAATGTTATGCATTCATTTACATGTTCATTGTCTATTTGGATATCCTCTTTTGTCAAATCCCTGGTAGAGGACTTATGTCTCTTTTTCTTTTCAGCTATATTTTATTTTCTTATTGATTTGTAAGAGTTTTTTATATGTTATAAACATAAATCCTTTGTTGGATATACATATTTTATTCAGAATATCTCTTTCCATTTGGAGGTTACCTTCTTACTCTCTTAATTTTTTTTACACTGACCAATTATTAATTTTAGTATCAAACAAAATATCAACTTTTTTCTATTATGATAGGGCTTGAAAAATTATTGTTAAGACTTGTTTTGAATCACATGATCAGCCAGCTGTATGAATTTAAATAACTTTAAAAAGCTGGAATATTGAATGACATCAACCTTAAAATAATGAATCTTCAGGTGCAAAACCCAATTAGAATTCATGCACAACTATTTGAATGAGAGTTATGTGTTAATGTAGCATAGTAAGTAAGTGTAGGTTTGGCATCAGGCGTGGTTCACATATTCCTTTTGACATCTAGTTCAGATTAGTGGATAATGCAACTTTTATGAGTCTCCCAGTAAATTCCTCCGTAAAACAGGGATAATAATGCATACCTGATAGTCTCTTAAATAGCTATCATATATAAGATGCTGAATATGACATTATTCTCAGATGTTACTTTTGTAAGCATTTCAAATAAGTACCAAAAAAATGTTTTCAACAGGAGGATGCAGTGAAGTTTCCCACTATCACTAAATATATGAATCAAAATATCCCTATACCTATGGAATAAACATAACTCATTTGAAAGCAAGAATTATGAAGCACCATTCAGATGATGGATGGATGCTCACAATTTTACTTTACAAATGACATTCAGGTACTTAATCAATTTTTAAATTGCTTTTTGAGAGATGAAAAATAAACTCATTTATCAACAACATAACAATGTCAACTGAAACTGTTATAGAATGATGGTCTTGGAAGGAAAAATATAACTTAGATTCATGAATTCCAGAGACATCTTAATTCAAGAATTAAACTCCACGGGTCTTAATGGCAAATGGGAAAATGCTTGGCAATATTAACAATAAGGTACTGTATATACTGCATGAGCAAAAAACAAGCCCTATTTAAAGTAGTGACATATGCTCTATGAGAATGCGAGGACTCGTGATGAAGTATGTCAAATAAAATAGACAGGTCCAACAATACAGAATTGACAGCATGGTGTTATCAGCATACATGAGCAAATGAATTGGTGTAATTCACTGAAAGAGGGCAGCCATCATGCTATGGAAAGATCAAAACACAGATAGAAATTTCTCATTAAGGTTGTTACGTTGGAGGCAATTGTGTAAGTATGTTGTCAGCACTTTTTAAAATGCTGCTCTAGCAATTGGCTAGAGAAGGCAAATTGCTTTGGTAAGATAGTGGTATTATCACATCCCCATAACTGTCCGTGAGGTATTCGTCATGGATAAGATCATTATCTTTGCAATCTATTATTTTTTAATATTCACAGTGTTTTCCAAATTTAGACAAATACTTATAAAACTTACATGCTGACATAAATAAGTTACATCATCTCTCCTAAAAGAATTCATCCTTTTGGGGATATTTACATAGAGATACATAAGCTATAGATGATATAGACAGAGACATAATGTTATAAAAACCTTATAATCACATATATATGTATGTGTGTGGTATACATATATAAGATGACCTAATATGATGAAATACTCGGATGTTTCTTTGTAGGCATTTCAAAGAAGTACCAAAATGTTTTCAACCTGAAGCTCCAGTGAAGTTTCCTGCTATTACTAAATACGTGAATCAAAATATCTCTATAGCTGTGGAATAAACACAGCTCCTATGAAAGCAAGAATTGTAAACTTTAGTTGGTTAGGGCTGCCATAACAAAATGCCACAGACTAGGTGGCTTAAACCAGAAATTTATTTTCTCACAATTCTGGAGGCAAGAAGTCCAAGATCATGATGGCAGCAGGTTTGGTTTCTCCTGAGAACTCTCCTGGGCTTGCAGCCAGCTGCCTTCTCACTGTGTCCTCACATGGTCTTCTTCTGTGAACATCACTCTTTTTTTTTTTTTTTTTTTTTTTTTTTTTTTTTTTTTTTTTTTTTGAGACGGAGTCTCGCTCTGTCGCCCAGGCTGGAGTGCAGTGGCGCGATCTCGGCTCACTGCAAGCTCCGCCTCCCGGGTTCACGCCATTCTCCTGCCTCAGCCTCCCGAGTAGCTGGGACTACAGGCGCCCGCTACCACGCCCGGCTAATTTTTTGTATTTTTAGTAGAGACGGGGTTTCACCGTGTTAGCCAGGATGGTCTCGATCTCCTGACCTCGTGATCCGCCCGCCTCGGCCTCCCAAAGTGCTGGGATTACAGGCGTGAGCCACCGCGCCCGGCCAAACATCACTCTTATAAAGATGCCAGTCAGACTGGATTGGAGCCTACCCTAAATAACTCATTTTAACTTAATCATTTCTTTATTTTATTTTTTAAAAATTTTGTTTCTACTACTGGTCACATTAATCATCTCTTTAAAGTCCTTACCTCCTAACACAGTCACATTCTGAGATACTGGGGGTTGGGACTTCAACATAAGAATTCGGGGTTTGGGGACACAATTCACTTCATAACAATACATTTTTTATTATTTTATGTTGTGTGTTTAATCACAAAAATGTGTTTTACTACAATTGCTGTTTTACCATTAAGTTCAGTGATTTTTTTTTAAATTTATGGACAGTCTTAACTAATGTGAAAGGGCTCTAGACTCATTTTAGATATCAGTTGCTACAGTAGTAGGAAAAAAAGCCTGATGTCCTATCTCAAATGATCGTTGGTGACACTTCCTGGGAAACTGGAAATGTTGAGGGGTGGACACTGGCAATCTCAATGTCAAGAGCCTGATGCCCTTGACAACTCCTGTTGGGCATAAGCACCTGAGCATCCTCCCACATGACATTTGAACTGGCCTTGCAGCACAGCACGCGCTTCTGGGTGTGACGCTCGAAAAGGGGCATTGACAAGCAGTAGTTAGACCCTGAAAATAATTTTCTACAGAACTCTATATGACAGAATTAAACTAACTTATGAAAATAATGGAGAAATGAGTCTTAGCTCAATATTGAGAACAATTTATGTGCCTCAAAATATAATGAGCTTCTCATTATGTAACCCCTCATCCAATAAAGTGTCCAGGGACAGGATAAACTCCAGACCAACACTCCCCACAAAATACTCTTCTCTTTTCATGTCTACTGTTAACAGAACTGGATCATTTGCACATTACCTAAGTTTGCAATGTGGTTATACATTAATTTGTTTCCTGTCAGGGAAAATAAACTTGGAGGAAAGTGAAATGCTGGGTCCCCTTTTAATATATAATGGCATCCAGGGTTTCTGGACTGTCAAAGATTATGAAATATACTGAGATAGTTACCATCTTATTCTCCTTCAGCTTATCACTATTTGAAGGGTTTTGAATTCTAAAATTAACCTAATAATTTTAAAAAGCAATGTGAGAAATTATTTATGGGAATTTTCTTGAAGCGGGTATATATTCTCCCCAGTATAAAAGCAATTATGTATTGATATTTTCTTCCCCCATACCTCCCCACCACGGAATTAACTGTGCAGTCCATTCATGGCTTAAGATCTGTAGTAACTTACCATAATATTCAAATAAATTTTTTTGAATGATTTAAAAATTGTTGACTTTTTTTGGATATACATCCACTCTTTGTATTGTCTCTTAATTCATGAAGATTCATATGACCAGATCAAATCAACTGAAGACATTTTTTTATTCCCAAAGATCGAGAGAGTCTTCTGCTTGGAAGAGCTACTTTCCAAAAGAAAGGCAAACATAAGAAGGAAGAAGATGGGCCGGGTGCGGTGGCTCACGCCTGTAATCCAGCATTTTGGGAGGCTGAGGCAGGGGGACCACGAGGTCAGAAGTTTGAGACCAGCCTGGCCAACATTGTAAAACCCCGTCTCTACTAAAAAAAAAAAAATACAAAAATTAGCCAGGCTGAGATGGTGGGTGCCTGTAATCCCAGCTACTCTGGAGGCTGAGGCAGGAGAATCGCTTGAACTTGGGAGGCAGAGGTTGCAGTGAGCCAAGGTCAAGCCACTGTACTCCAGCCTGGGTGACAGAGTGAAACTCCGGTTAAAAAAAAAAGAAAAAAGAAGGAAGAAGGTGGGGGACTGAGGGTTCACAGGAGTGACTGAATTACACTTCCCAGTGTGTGGTATACACTGCAAAAAAAGCCATGAGTTCAAGAGTTAGGTTTAGCTTGGAGGGGATAAGTACCAAAAGAAAGGGAAATAAATTTGACATCTGCATTTGTGGCCTGAGATTTGAATTCCTACATCTAACAAGTAAATTGATCTTTCTTTCATATTGTGAGTTAAGTTTAATCTTTTTTCCAATATTTTGTCACAGTAAAGTGGATAAACATAGCATGAAAACAAAAATATTACATTGGGATCGTTCTCAAAATCAGGGATTTTTATATAATAATATTTTAAATATTTTAAATCTATAGACATGTTGTAATTCCTATTGATTACTTTCAGTTTTAAATGAAACCAAATATGTCTTGATTTATACAATAATATAAAGATAATATAAAGGAGTACGAATTATGTGCCAAGTGGTATTCTAAAAGCTGTATATCTGTTAATTAATTTAGTCACCATACCGAATTATTTTAGAAAATAATTTCATATCACATTTTCTTTCTCTGTATGCTCTCATTTTAAAGCATTCAGTTTTTTCCTATGTATGAGCTGTTTTACTAGAAGTTAATGACACATTTATAGTTGGAAAACCCAGAGTGCAAAACCATTTTCCTCAGTTATTTTCTTTCAGTAATTCAAATTTTCAGACCATTGCCCAAAATTAAGACTGTTGAAGCAGAAAAAAAATTATACAATTTTATTGAAAGCCAAATTTGAGGATCAATCAAGAAAGACACACCAACAAAGGTGGGTGTGTTCCAAAGTTTGTTCCAAGTTGGAATGCTTTTGTAAGAAAGTTTAGAAGAAGGGAGGGTGACTCCTCATATTGGAGTTGTCCTTTTTCATTGGAGGGTAAAATCCAGAGGTTACAATCATTGGCTACAGATAACATCTTACAGGCTCAAATGTTTTATGCACAAGACAATAAGTAAAACTTCATGATTCAGAAAGAAATCAGCAAAACTTTATGATTTAGAAACAAATTAGTGTCCTTTTCAATGCCAGTAGGTTACATATTAATCGGTATGTCAACAATTTGAGGAACTCACGATCAGATTTGAACATCTCACGATAAGATTCTTTACTCAAAGACAGGATATAAGACATGAATCATAAGATCTTTTCCAGGCAGTTAAAACATATTTTATTCTTTAAGTATAGGGGTGCATGACTTAACCCTTATCTGGCATGGGCCTAGGTGCTGTTTAAAATTTGGTATTTTATTGCCATGAAGAGACTGTTCAGCCAGTTTTATGATCTCTATTTTAACATTAATGCTGGTCAGTTGTTGTGTATAATCCCCAAAAGGGCAGGGGTATAATGAAACCTGTCCAACCTCCCATCTCATCATAGCCAGGAATTCAGTTTTTAAGGTTTCTTTGGGGTCTCCTTGGCCAAGAGGGGATCAGTTCCGGCAATGGGGTGCTTAGGAATTTGTTTTTAGTTTACAAGATGTCTATGTGTTTATATATTTGTAAATGTGCATGTATATGATAAAAGAGTAAGCTTTGTTAATATTCTATCACTTCTAATCTTGCTTTTCTTTTGTTTTGCCAAATCATGAATCTAACAATACAACTGAGTCAGTCTCAACCTAGTTCTATTCCCACCTTACTTACCCAAATTGCATTTGTTGCCAGTGGTCGATGAGGTTGTTTTAATATACTTATTCTTTCATCACTACTCTTTTTCTCAGAATTTCTCTTCATAGTATATCTAACCACTTCATGAAGTAGCTAATTAGATCATTTCTAACCTTCTGCTTCAGTGACACATAACTAAGTCAAGTATGCAGGAATTATGTGGATTAAGTTGGAAACCTGTGGTTTCCCTAGACCATAGCCAAGGTACCTGATCATGTAAGAAAAACAGCTTCAGAAGGGCGACAGAGATAGATAGAAAGAAATGAGTGGGAAATTAATTTTAGTATCTGAAAGTTCTTGTTTTACATTGGTTTACTCAAGACATTCTTAATAAAGTATTTCCTGTTGCCTTGTCTTGATATTTATTTCAAGAAAGATTCTTTGAGCATCTCAAAATCTTTGTTTCAAGTGAAATATTTTTGAGATTAGGAAAAAACATTTTTAGATAATAAATTGAAACATACAGCTCTGAGCAATAGTGTCCTGACATCCAAAAAGTTCCTATCATATTTTTTTACACTTTGACATGGTTTCAAATGTTTGTTGCCATCATCTTTAAGTGAAGAATTCCAGAATTACCAGTAGCAACTACTTCAGGAGTATGAATTACATGCCAAGTGGTATTCTAAATGCTGTATGTCTGTTAATTAATTTAATCACCATACCAAATCTATGAGGTAGATACAGGCAAAACTCATTTTATTGCATTTCATTTTATTGAGGCTTTGCAAGTATTGTATTTTCTTTTACAAATTGAAGGTTTGTGGTAATGCTACATTGAGCAAGTCTCTGGGCGCCATTTTTTTCCCAATAGCATATGGTATTGGAATAACACAGGCTATTGGAAAAAATGACAACCATAGACCAAAATGTCACAAAGAGACTTTGTGTTTCTTACAAGAACTCAAACTTTTTCATTATTATATGTTATGATAATCTGTGATCAGTGATTTTTGATGTTACTATTGTACTTGTTTTGGGTTGCCATTAACCATGCCCATATAAGATGGTAAATAATCAATAAATGTGTGTGTTCTGACTCTTTCACTCACTGGCCATTCCACATCTCTTTCTCTCTTCTTGGTTCTTCCTATTTCCTAAGACACAACAATGTTGAAATTAGTCCAGTTAATAACCCTGCAATGGCCTCTAACTGTTCAAGTGAAAGGAAGAATTGCATGTCTCTCACATTAAATCAAAAACTAGAAATGATTAAGTTCACTGAGGAAGACATGTCAAAAGCTGAGATGGGTAAAAAGTTAGGTCTTTTGTGCCAAACAGTTAGCCAAGTTTTGAATGCAAAGAAAAAATCTAGAAAGAAAGTTAAAGTGCTACTTCTGGGAACACATGAATGATAAGAAAATGAAGCAGCCTCATTGCAGATATGGAGAAAGTTTTAGTGGTCTGGTGAAAAGATCAATACAGCCACTATGCTCACTTAAGTCAAAGCTTAATCCAGAGCAAGGCCCTAACTCTTTTCCATTTCATGAAGGCTGAGAAAGGTGACGAAGCTGCAGAAGAAAAGTCTGAAGCTAGCAGAGGTTGGTTCATAAGACTTAGGTAAATGCCATCTTCATAAGACAAAAGTGCAAAGTGAAGCAGCAAGTGCTGATGTAGATGCTGCAGCAAGTTATCCAGAAGATCTAGCTAAGATCATTGAATGAAGGAGGCTACAGTAAATGATTTTCAAGGTAGATGAAACAGCCTTCTTCTTTTGGAAGAAGATGCCGTGTAGGACTTTCATAGCTAAAGAGAAGTCAATGCCTGGCTTCAAAGCTTCCAACGACGGGCTGACTCTCTTCTGAGGGGCTAATGCTACTGGTGACTCTCAGTTGAAGCCAATGCTCATTTGCCATGCAAAAAATCTAAGGCCCTTAATGAATATGCTAAATCTACTCTATCTGTGCTCTAGAAATGGAACAACAAAGCCTTGATAATAATGCGTATGTTTATAGCATGGTTTATTGACTATTTTAAGCTCCTGTTGAGATGTACTGCTCAGAAAAAAAAAAGATCTCTTTCAAAATATTACTGTTCATTGACAACGTGTCTGGTCACCCAAGAGCTCTGAGGGAGAAGTATAAGGAGATTAATGCTGTTTTTATACCTGCTAACATGACATTCATTCTGCAGCCCATAGATCAAGGTGTAATCTTGGCTTTCAAGTCTTATTATTTAAGGAATACATTTTGTAAGCCTACATCTGCCATACACAGTGATTCTCCTCATGGATCTGGGCAAAGTAAATTGAAAATCTTCTGGAAAAGCTCCACTATTCTAGATGCCATTAAAAACATTTGTGATTCATGGTAGGATGTTAAAATATCAACATCAATAGGAATTTGGAAGAAGTTGATTCTAACCCTCGTAAATCACTTTGAAGGGTTCAACACTTCAAAGACTTCAGGGGAGGAAGTAACTGCAGAGCAAGAAAACTAGAATTACAAATACAGCCTGAAGATGTGACTGAATTGCTGCAATCTCATGATCAAACTTGAATGGACAAAGAATTACTTCTTACAGATGAGCAAAGAAAGTGGTTTCTTGAGACAGAATCCACTAGTGAAGATGTTCTCAAAATTGTTGACATGACAACAAAAGATTTGGAATATTATATAAACTGAGTTGATAAAGCAGTGGCAGGGTATGAGAAGACTAACTCCAATTTTGAAAGAAGTTCCCTTGTTGGCAAAGTGCTATCAAGCAGCATCACATACCACAGAGAAATCTTTTGTAAAAGGAAGAGTTGATAGACGCAGCAAACTTCATTGTCTTCTTTTTTAAGGAATTGCCACAGCCACACCAACTTTTAGCAACCACCATGCTGGTCAGCAGCCATCAACATCCGGGCAAGACTTTTCACCAGCAAAAGGATCATGACTTGCTGAAGGTTCAGATGATTGTCAGCATTTTTTAGCAATAAACTATTTCTAAATTAAGATATGTATTTTTTACATACCTTAACAACTTAATGCTGTATTTCTTTACATACCTTAATAACACAATGCCTTTGCACACATAATAGGCTACAGTACAATGTAAACATAACTTTAGTATGCACTGGGAAACCAAAAACTTTGCATGACTTGCTTTATTGTAATATTTACTTTTTGCAACAGTTTAGAAACAAATCTGCAGTATCTCTGAGATATGCCTATATAATTTTTATTATTTCTCATTTTATAGAAGATGAAATTGTCACTCAGATTAAATAACTAACCATAGGGCACACAGCAGGTAAGTGGAAAAGCCAGATTTTGAGGTAAGCAGTCTTGTTTGTAGCCACTATGCATTCCACCTCCTTAAAAAAATCCTTTTAGTTCAATTATTCTGTGCCACTTTTAATCTAATGTCCTTTCCAGTGTGCTAGAGTGAGGAAAGAATATTTTTAATTGAATATTTGAAAATTCTTAATTTAAGGAGATCAATCAAAATATTTTAGTGAAGCATTTTATTACTACTGAGCCAAATAATTTTTAGCAATATAAAATAGATTCCTTAATTTTCATTTAATTTTGGTGCATTAGAACAGCTTGTGATATTCAATAGCTCTAACTCTTACATGGTCTGTGTGATTTGTCATATTGACATTTATGGTTAATATAATAGCTAAAGAATCTATGAATACTATATTAAAACTGATCTAGGAGGACAATAAGCAGACTAAAAATGGATTAAACATTTTATTTATGGGAGAAGTCCTTTTTCATTTTGGTAATGATTATTTTTGCAAAATCTTTTGTAGTAAATATTTTTTTACACTGCTGCAAGGTTTGTGTCACTATGACACAAAGAAAAGTGAAAAATTAATATAGCTTCCTGAAGTTCAACAAATAATTTCCTGTTGCATTTTCTTGTTCATATGTCCTTATTTCCTATACCAGCCTTTTGCTGAAACACTGATATATTACCTTAGGCTAAGGATATATTTCATTTCAGAAGTAAGCGATTGAATGTGTAAGGCTATCTTTTTATCTATTTTTTTCCTTTTAGTTTTTTAATCTGTCAGATGATGCCTGTGCGAGCTTATGCTGGTGACATGGTATCTCTTGATTTATTCATTTCCAAAAGTTGTCTTACTCTGCCAGTTCTGTTCATCTTTGCTAAAACTTGAATCCAAAACTAAGCAGTTATTTAGAGCTTTCTAATTGTCTCCTCTTTCCTGTGCATTCTTCTTTATCCTTCACAGTCTTTTTTCTAGCATAATCATAGTGCTAGACAATCATTTTGTGGGTATTTGCTAAGTACTAGTCATTGTGCTTAATGTTTTGCCTGCATTGTCACATTTAATCTACATAAGAATCTTAATAAGTAGGAATCATTTTATGTCCATGTTACAGGTGAAGAAAATGGGGCACAAACAAGTTGAGGTCAAGAGGTTGATGACTGTAGTTTAAACTCAATCAATCTGTGTCCATGATTCCCCACCCTTACTAACCAGCCTCTTGCATCAGATAGGTATGACCTTTGGGTTTGACCAACTGACAACTGATTTTAGGCCTTGTTTATAAGGGAAAGCCTGATTATCTTTGTACCTAAATCTGTGATTATTGTCAGTAAAAAAAATTTGATTTAAGGTAAATAAATAGTGGAATCAGAACTTTTAAAGACATGCAAACAATCAAACTATGGTTTACAGATGATTCTTACAGACTTGTCTTTGGAGTTGATTTAGTACTATAGACTTCATTTAATTGTTACAGACAATGATCACAGGGAACTGGATTTATATGAGAGATTATTTTTATAAAAATTAAATTTTACCCTTACCATTTCCACACACCTTTATGTATAAATTATGTGATTCTTCATAGCATATTTCTGTTTGAAGTGATTTTAGCTAACATATTTGTGCGCACCTAAAACATATGTCCTTATGAATACTTCACTCATATTAAGTCAAGCATTCACTAAAAACATATTAAATAAATTATCTACTATATGTTGACCATTGAGATGGACCTCATAGATATTATGAACAAGAGAAACCAATGTTAGGTCCCTGTGAAATAGCTCTAATAAATGTAACTAGTGAGTATTGCAGGTTTCTGATTATGGGAGTGAATTTTTTTTTTCTGTAGTAGCTATGCCTGAATGTAAATACTAAATGCCAGTGTTTCTTTGTAATGAAAAGCAATATATATGGGTTCAAAAATCTTTTCTTTTTAAAATTTCGGTCATTTGGAAAATAGGTTTGATTATTTAGAGAGGTCTATAAATTACCCTTTATTCAAAATGTCTATAATTTTAATCATGTTATTTTAATTGCAATAGGTTGTAAATTTGCAATAAAATAACAAGAAGGGAGGCTGTAACAGATGTTCTGCCAGCACATGTGATTTCATCTGAGACAATCTAGCATTCATCATGCTTAATCTTCATCAATTGAAATGTACTACTGCTTTTCAATAATGTCAGCTCTGTACACTCAAAAGGCTTCTGATATTTAGAAAAACAAATTTGACTCAAACAGTTTTTTGTGTGTAGTTAAATGATGTATCTCTTTATCCTGATTGTAATTTTATTTAGTTGTGTATTATTTCATATTACATGATTTAAAAAGGTAGCTATCTCTTTCTATAGATGCAGTCTTTTTATTTTTTGGATCATCCCATGTTTCTTTGCACATGATGAAAAATATTTTACCCAAATAGGCAAAATATCATCTATGCTTAAACTGGATGCAATTTGTAAATAATGGTGTTAATTTTTTTCTTTGGAGTATACTACACAGATGGCAGCGTAATTAATTTAGATCGCTGTAAAATCCTATGGAACAGCACATTAGCAGTAATACTCTCATAAAGGAAATACAATTTAGGCCTGCTTCAGTACTATATTCAATGGAAATTAATTTCATTAATAATACAGTGCTTCCTAGAGTGTGTTTTGTATTATTTTAGGATCTTAGAACATATGAGGTAAAAATAAAATAAAATGAGAAAACAAAACAACATTCTTTAAATGATGGTTTATGAAAATGTATGTCAGAAAGAGAGTAAAAAGGAGAAAAAAGAATAAGGAGGAGAGCAAAAGAGAGACTGAAAGTGAAAGAAGAGAAATACAGTAATAAGTATGGAAAAAACTGATGGAAAGAATAGGAAGAAAAGGAGGAAGAGGAAAAGATGGAGGAGAAGGAGGAGAGGAAAAGGAGAAGGAAGAGGAAGAGGAGGAGGGAAGAGGGAAGAGATGGGGAAAGAAGAAGAATGGAGAAGCAAAAGGAGAACCAGGATCCTGTGAGTAAAAAGACCAAAGCTTTTCCTTTCACTTGCAAAGCCAGACATTCACCTGCTGACATTCAGAGGATCATGTAGAGAATCAAGCTGTTGGGTAATGGGAAGGTGATCTCCTGCCTTAGGGCTTGCTTTCATGGAAAAGAAGTGGACGTGGGGAAAAATGAATGAACGTTCCTGCCAATGAGATGTGGGGAGAGACCATTAGGTCTTGGCTAGTTCTCAGGTACTGCAAATGCCATTTGTCTAGGCCTGGAACTGTCCTTGTTGCTGGGTAAATGATAGCAGTTTGAGAGGCTCCCAAGGAAATGTGGGGGTTGCCCAGAAACATAAGGCTGGTGAATCTAGAGGTCAAAGTAAGATTTCAAGTTGGCAAAAAAGGAACAAAATTGCACTTTTTTTTTGCCTTTTCTATCCAAGGGGTTGAAGAACAAAACAGAGCAACTTCTAGAATATCTTTTCATTCATTCTAAAAAATTATCATGATAGCCTTGCCTGGATGACATTATAAAACATTTTAGCAAGAAAAAATCAAAAGAATGTGCCTTTGATATCTTTTCTGACATTATGAAGAACCTCCTCTCCCAAACTCCACTCCCACTGTTGTTTATGAGATTCTCACCTTTTCCAAAATAAATGCAGAATGAAATCAAGAAAGTTTTATTTTAAGTGGAAATTTGTTTTATCTTTAAGAGCTTTTTGGGAGAGACAGTAGTACCTATTATTACAGATTATTTTCTGATCAATATTTATCAGAACATATTTTGTACTAAGGGCCAACTGAATTCAATGAAGACTCATTTTAAAGCCATTACTCTAAGAAATATTTTAAAATTCATATGCCATTTCCCCCACTTTTAGAGCTCAGTAAACAGAAAAGTTTATATGCATTTGCTAATTTCCTAGTTTAATTCAGTAGCAATGCCAGTGTTGAAATTTAGCAATTCCATTATGAGAGCTTAAGTTCCATTTATTAAAACTGTACCCAATTTACCCATTTATGCCTTTTGTTTTAATGGGAAGAGCTGCCTTATACGACTTCAGGGAGTATGCTGAACAAATGCACTAATGGTCACATTAAACCAGGAAATAATCTTAGGATACTGTCAGGCCTCTGAGCCCAAGCTAAGCCATCATATCCCCTGTGACCTGCAGGTACACATCCAGATGGTTGGTTCCTGCCTTAACTGATGACATTCCACCACAAAAGAAGTGAAAATGGCCTGTTCCTGCCTTAACTGGTGACATTGTCTTGTGAAATTCCTTCTCCTGGCTCATCCTGGCTCAAAAGCTCCCCCACTGAGTACCTTGTGACCCCCACTCCTGCCTGCCAGAGAACCCCCCTTTTTCCTTTACCTACCCAAATCCTATAAAACGGCCCCACCCCATCTCCCTTCGCTGACTCTCTTTTCGGACTCAGCCCACCTGTACCCAGATGAAATAAACAGCCATGTTGCTCACACAAAGCCTGTTTGGTGGTCTCTTCACACGGACGCGTATGAAATTTGGTGCCATGACTCGGATCAGGGGACCTCCCTTGGGAGATCAATCCCCTGTCCTTCTGCTCTTTGCTCCTTGAGAAAGATCCACCTACGACCTCAGGTCCTCAGACTGACCAGCCCAAGAAACATCTCACCAATTTCAAATCCGGTAAGCCGCCTCTTTTTACTCTCTTCTCCAACCTCCCTCACTATCACTCAACCTCTTTCTCCTTTCAATCTTGGCACCACACTTTAATCTCTCCCTTCTTTTAATTTCAATTCCTTTCATTTTCTGCTAGAGACAAAGGAGACACGTTTTATCCGTGGACCCAAACCTCCGGCGCCAGTCACGGACTGGGAAGGCAGCCTTCCCTTGGTGTTTAATCCTTGCAGGGACACCTCTCTGATTATTCACCCAGGTTTCAGAGGTGTCAGACCACGCAGGGACACCTGCCTTGGTCCTTCACCCTTAGCGGCAAGTTCTATTTTTCTGGGGAAGGGGCCAGTACCCCAACCCCTTCTCTCCGTGTCTCTACTCCTTCTCCGCCTTTCTGGGGGGCAAGAAACCCCCAACCTCTTCTCCTTCACCCTGAGTGGCAAGTCCCGCTTTTCTAGAGGAGGGGCAAGTACCCCAACCTCATATCCCTGTGCCCATCCCTTATTTCCGTGCCCTGACCTCTTAAATCTCTGCACCCCGATCCCTTATTTCCACACCCCAACCTCGTATCTCTGTGCCCCGACCCCTTCTCTGCTTTTCTGGAGGGCAAGAACCCCCCATCCGCTCTCCGTGTCTCTACTCTTTTCTCTGGGCTTGCCTCCTTCACTATGGGCAAGTTTCCACCTTCCATTCCTCCTTCTTCTCCCTTAGCCTGTGTCCTTAAGAACTTAAAACCTCTTCAACTCTCATCTGACCTAAAATCTAAGCATCTTATTTTCTTCTGCAATGACGCTTGACCCCAATACAAACTCAACAGTAGTTCCAAATAGCCGGAAAACGGCACTTTCAATTTCTCCATCCCACAAGATCTAAATAATTCTTGTCGTAAAATGGGCAAATGGTCTGAGGTGCCTGACATCCAGGCATTCTTTTACACATCGGTCCCTTCCTAGTCTCTGTGCCCAGTGCAACTCACCCCAAATCTTCCTTCTTTCCCTCCTGCCTGTCCCCTCAGTCCCAACCCCAAGCATAGCTGAGTCTTTCTAATATTCCTTTTCTACAGACCCATCTGACCTCTCCCCTCCTCCCCAGGCTGCTCCTCGCCAGGGCGAGCTAGGTCCCAATTCTTCCTCAGCCTCTGCTCCTCCACCCTATAATCTTTTTATCACCTCCCCTCCTCACACCTGGTCCGGCTTACAGTTTCCTTCCGTGACTAGCCCTCCCCCACCTGCCCAGCAATTTACTCTTAAAAAGATTGCTGGAGCTAAAGGTGTAGTCAAGGTTAATGCTCCTTTTTCTTTATCCCAAATCAGATAGCATTTAGGCTCTTTTTCATCAAATATAAAAATCCAGCCCAGTTCATGACTTATTTGGCAGCAACCCTGAGACACTTTACAGCCCTAGACCCTAAAAACTCAAAAGGCCGTCTTATTCTCAATATACATTTTATTACCCAATCTGCTCCCGACATTAAATAAAACTCCAAAAATTAAATTCCGGCCCTCAAACCCCACAACAGGATTTAATTAACCTCACCTTCAAGGTGTACAATAATAGAAAAAAGTTGCAATTCCTTGCCTCCACTGTGAGACAAACCCCAGCCACATCTCCAGCACACAAGAACTTCCAAACGCCTGAACTGCAGCGGCCAGGCGTTCCTCCAGAACCTCCTCCCACAGGAGCTTGCTACAAGTTCCAGAAATCTGGCCACCAGGCCAAGGAATGCCCGCAGCCTGGAATTCCTCCTAAGCCGCGTCCCATCTGTGTGGGACCCCACTGGAAATCGGACTGTCCAACTCACCTGGCAGCCACTCCCAGAGCCCTGGAACTCTGGCCCAAGGCTCTCTGACTCCTTCCCAGATCTTCTTGGCTTAGCAGCTGAAGACTGACGCTGCCCGATCACCTCAGAAGCCCCCTAGACCATCACGGACGCCGAGCTTCGGGTAACTCTCACAGTGGAAGGTAATTCCGTCCCCTTCTTAATCAATACGCAGGCTACCCACTCCACATTCCCTTATTTTCAAGGGCCTGTTTCCCTTGCCTCCATAACTGTTGCGGGTATTGACAGCCAGGCTTCTAAACCTCTTAAAACTCCCCAACTCTGGTGCGAACTTAGGCAATACTCTTTTAAGCGCTCCTTTTAGTTATTCCCACCTGCCCAGTTCCCTTATTAGGCCGAGACACTTTAACTAAATTATCTGCTTCCCTGACTATTCCTGGATTACAGCTACATCTCATTGCTGCCTTTCTTCCCAATCCAAAGCCTCCTTTGCATCCTCCTCTTGTATTCCCCCACCTTAACCCACAAGTATAAGATACCTCTATTCCCTCCTTGGTGACTGATCATGCACCCCTTACCATCTCATTAAAACCTAATCACCCTTACCCCGATCAATGCCAATATCCTATCCCACAGCATGCTTTGAAAGGATTAAAGCCTGTTATCACTCGCCTGCTACGGCATGGCCTTTCAAAGCCTATAAACTCTCCTTACAATTTCCCCATTTTACCTGTCCTAAAACCAGACGAGCCTTACAAGTTAGGTCAGGATCTGTGCCTTATCAACCAAATTGTTTTGCCTATCCACCCCATGGTGCCAAACCCATATACTCTCCTATCCTCAATACCTGCCTCTACTATCCATTATTCTGTTCTGGATCTCAAATGTGCTTTCTTTACTATTCCTTTGCACCCGTCATCCCAGCCTCTCTTCGCTTTCACTTGGACTGACCCTGACACGCATTAGGCTCAGCAAATTACCTGGGCTGTACTGCCGCAAGGCTTCACAGACAGCCCCCATTACTTCAGTCAAGCCCAAATTTCATCTTCATCTGTTACCTATCTCGGCATAATTCTCATAAAAACACACGTGCTTTCCCTGCTGATCGTGTCCGATTAATCTCCCAAACCTCAATCCCTTACAAAACAACAACTCCTTTCCTTCCTAGGCATGGACAACAACTCCTTTCCTTCCTAGGCATGGTTAGTGCAGTCAGAATTCTTACACAAGAGCCAGGACAGGACCGCACCCTGTAGCCTTTCTGTCCAAACAACTTGACCTTACTGTTTTAGCCTAGCCATCATGTCTCCGTGCAGCGGCTGCTGCCGCCCTAATACTTTTAGAGGCCCTCAAAATCACAAACTAGCTCAACTTAGTCTCTTACATTTCTCATAACTTCCAAAATCTATTTTCTTCCTCATACCTGACGCATACACTTTCTGCTCTCCGGCTCCTTCAGCTGTACTCACTCTTTGTTAAGTCCCACAATTACCATTGTTCCTGGCCCGGACTTCAATCTGGCCTCCCACATTATTCCTGATACCACACCTGACCCCCATGACTGTATCTTTCTGATCCACCTGACATTCACCCCATTTCCCCATATTTCCTTCTTTCCTGTTCCTTACCCTGATCATGCTTGATTTATTGATGGCAGTTCCACCAGGCCTAATCGCCACACACCAGCAAAGGCAGGCTATGTTATATAGTACAAGCCACTAACCCGCCTCTTAGAACCTCTCATTTCCTTTCCATCATGGAAATCTATCCTCAAGGAGATCGCTCCTCAGCGTTTCATCTGCTATTCTACTACCCCTCAGGGATTGTTCAGGCCTCTTCCCTTTCCCTACACATCAAGCTCAAGGATTTGCCCCCACCCAGGACTGGCAAATTAGCTTTACTCAACATGCCCCCAAGTCAGATAACTAAAATACCTCTTAGTCTAGGTAGACACTTTCACTGGATAGGTACAGGCCTTTCCTATAGGGTCTGAGAAGGCTGCCGCAGTCATTTCTTCCCTTCTGTCGACATAATTCCTCAGTTTAGCCTTCCCACCTCTATACAGTCTGATAAAAGACCAGGCTTTATTAGTCAAATCAGCCAAGCAGTTTTTCAGGCTCTTAGTATTCAGTGAAACCTTTATATCCCTTAAGGTCCTCCATCTTCAGGAAGAGTAGAATGGACTAAAGGTCTTTTAAAAACATACCTCACCAAGCTCAGCCACCAACTTAAAAAGGACTGGACAATACTTTTACGACTTTCCCTTCTCAGAAGTCAGACCTGTCCTCAGAATGCTGCAAGGTACAGCCCATTTGAGCTCCTGTATAGACGCTCCTTTTTATTAGGCCCCAGTCTCATTCCAGACACCAGACCAACTTAGACTGTGCCCCCAAAAACTTGTCATCCCTACTATCTTCTGTCTAGTCATACTCCTATTCACCGTTCTCAACTACTCATACATGCCCTGCTCTTGTTTACACTGCCGGTTTACACTGTTTCTCCAAGCCATCACAGCCAATATCTTCTGGTGCTATCCCCAAACTGCCACTCTTAACTCTTGACGTAAATAAATAATCTTTGCTGGCAGGACTATGCTGAATCTCATTAGGCACTCTCTAATCAGATGTCCTGGGTCCTCCCAATTCTTAGACCTTTTATACCTGTTTTTCTCCTTCTCTTATTCCATTTAGTTTTTCAATTCATACAAAACTGTATCCATGCCATCACCAATAATTCTAAATTACAAATGTTCCTTCTAACAACCCCACAAATATCACTCCTTACCACAAAATCTTCCTTCAGCTTAATCTCTCCCACTCTAGGTTCCCACACTGCCCCTAATCCTGCTGGAAGCAGCCCTGAGAAAGATCACCCATTATCTCTCCATACCATCCCCAAAAATTTTCGCTGTCCCAACGCTTTACCACTATTTCATTTTATTTTTCTTATTAATATAAGAAGACAGGAATGTCAGGCCTCTGAGCCCAAGCTAAGCCATCATATCCCCTGTGACCTGCACATATACATCCAGATGGTTGGTTCCTGCCTTAACTGATGACATTCCACCACAAAAGAAGTGAAAATGGCCTGTTCCTGCCTTAACTGGTGACATTGTCTTGTGAAATTCCTTCTCCTGGCTCATCCTGGCTCAAAAGCTCCCCCACTGAGTACCTTGTGACCCCCACTCCTGCCTGCCAGAGAACAACCCCCCTTTTTCCTTTACCTACCCAAATCCTATAAAACGGCCCCACCCCTATCTCCCTTCGCTGACTCTCTTTTTGGACTCAGCCCCCCTGCACCCAGTGAAATAAACAGCCATGATGCTCACACAAAGCCTGTTTGGTGGTCTCTTCACACGGACGCGCATGAAAGATACCACTAAAAGAAAATTTATGGATATGGTAAGTTTTTTTTCTCTTGTTAGGCAAGTTACTAGTTTCAAGAGTTAAGAGGGAAATAAATGAGAACATATACTCACGAATAATTTTTTAAATGGAGGCATAATCCTAGTCCTTTTTCTTCCCAGTTTGTGACACTAGTATTGAAACCGCCTTCGCGAAATTATGACTCAAACAGTGAAACAGATCCAATTTAACTGACTCCATCTTTCTTCTAACCTCCAAGCTGTCCTTGTTCATTCCTGACCGTAGGCTGAACTAACTTTGGGAGAAACTTAGTTTGTAGTTTATAGTTTAAACAAAGACAGTCTTTCCCAAAGCAGACTTCCTTCTTGCATGGGGACTAGACTAACATTAGCCACGGGATTAGAAATTATGGTTTAGGAGTCATGTAGCTCCTAAGATCAGTGCTTGAGATATTTTGCAGACCCTGCACTTGTTGGATCAGCTAGCCCCACCCAGATCAATAAACTGGCTTGTCTGATCTTGTGGCCCCCACCCAGGAACCGACTCAGCACAAGAAGACAGCTTCCACTCCCTGTGATTTCAGCCCTGACCAATCAGCATTCCTGACTCACTGGCTCCCCACCAACCTACCAAGTTATTGTTAAGAGCTCTGCTCCTGGCCAGGCGCAGTGGCTCACACCTGTAATCCCAGCACTTTGGGAGGCCGAGGCGAGTAGATCACAAGGTCAAGAGATCGAGACCATCCTTCCTGGCCAACATGGTGAAACCCTGTCTCTACTAAAAATACAAAAATTAGCTGGGTGTGGTAGCAGCGCCTGTAGTTCCAGCTACTCAGGAGGCTGAGGCAGGAGAATTGCTTGAACCCGGGAGGCGGAGGTTGCAGTGAGCCGAGATTGTGCCACTGCATTCCAGCCTGGCAACAGAGCGAGATTCTGTCTCAAAACAAAAACAAAACAAAAACTCTGCTCCCTGAATGCTCAGGGAGACTGATTTGAGTAATAATAAAACTTTGGTCTCCTGCACAGCTGGCTCTGTGTGAATTACTCTTTCTCTATTGCAATTCCCCTGTCTTGATGAATCGGCTCTGTCTAGGCAGTGGGCAAGGTGAACCCCTTGGGCAGCTACAGTATTAAGTTACTCACAGAATGACAATTTTTTTTTCTTCAATTTTATTTTAAGTTCAGGGATATATGTGCAGGTTTGTTACATAGGTAAACGTGTGCTATGGTGGTTTGCTGCACAGATCATCCCATCACCTAGGTATTAAGCCCAGCACCCATTAGCTGTTTTTCCTGATGCTCTCCTGCCCACTTCCCCCACCTCTAATGACAGGCTGCAGTGTTTGTTATTCCCGTCTATGTGTCCATTGTTCTCACTGTTCAACTCCCACTTGTAAGTAAGAACATGCAGGGTTTGGTTTGCTGTTTCCTTGTCAGTTTGTTGAGGATGATGGCCTCCAGCTCCATCCATGTCCCTCCAAAGGACATGATCTTGTTCCTTTTTATGGCTGCATAGTATTCCATGGTGTTTATGTACCACATTTTCTTTATCCAGTCTATCATTGATGGCCATTTGAGTTGATTCCATGTCATTGCTACTGTGAATAATAGTGCTGCAATGAGCATACATTTGCATGTATCTTTATAATAGAATGATTTATATTCATTTGGGCATATATCCAGTAATGGGATTGCTGGGCCAAATGGTATTTCTGCCTCTAGGTCTTTGAGGAGTCACCACACTGTCTTCCACAATACCTGAACTAATTTACATGCCCACCAACAGTGTAAAAGTGTTCCATTTTCTCTGCAACCTCGCCAGCATCTGTTGCAGAATGGCAATTTCACAAAGTCCAAAGGATGGACTTAAAATGTGTTCAAAAGTATGTCTCAAAATGTGTTGAAGATGAATTTGCAAGTTTTCAAAATGGCAACTGGAGTGAGTAGAGACAGTAATGGTTTCCTATTATAGATTTCCTCTGCTAGTTTTTCACATCATCTAGGTTAGAGGGAGGTTGAAGAAATGGTAACAGGATCTTACATCTCTTTGGCTTTCACTCTGCCACACTATGTCACACTGTGTCTGTCCACCCTCTATCTCTTAACACGGACCAGTTTACCAGTTTGGATATACAGTTGACCCTTGAACAACATAGGTTTGTATTGTGTGGGTCCAATTATACACAGGTTTTCTTTTCAACATTTTTAAAAATTAAAATAGAGACAAGGTTTCACCATGTTGACCAGGCTGATATCAAACTCCTGTGCTCAAGCAATCCGGCCCCCTTGACCTTCTAAATTGCAGGTATTACAGGCGTGAGCAACTGGGCCTGGCCTATACACAGGTTTTCTTAAGCCTCTCTCACCCCCCACCCTGGAGAGAGCAAGACCAACCCTTTCTCTTCCTTTTCCTCCTCAGCTTACTGGACATAAAGATGAGGATGTGATGATCCACTTTCACTTAATGAATAATACATATATTTCCTCTTCCTTACGAATTTCTTAATAACCTTTTCTCTAGCTTACTTTATGGTAAAAATACAGTATATAATACATATAACATATAAAATATGGGCTAATTGACTAGTTGATGTTATCAATAAGGCTTCTGTCAATAGTAGACTATTCGTAGTTAAGTTTTTGGGGAGTTAAAATTTTCATGCAGATTTTTGATGCACAGGGGGTCAATTGTAGTTTTTTCCTCCTTCTCATTCCCGTCCTTTCTCTCATTGTCATCCTCCTTCTCTTCCTCTTTCTCCCACTTTCCTTCCTCTTCCTCCTCCTTATTTCTGTTCTGTTCTTTTGTCCCCTACCTCTAATTCTTGTTCTTTTCTTGCCTTTGTTATTAACTTCTGCCAGGTAGCCACCAGAAGACGAAAAACAATAGAGAAAGAAAACATCCAGGAGGTTTGTTCCTGAAGTTTGTATTGCTTTATATTTTACAATTATAGAAAAAATGATATTATGCCTTTAAAAGTGTAGTGATATAAGGAAGATTAGTCACTCTGGGTAATGTTCACATCAAAAAGAAAATGACAAAAGCAATTCTGCATTATTATTCACTGTTGAATGTGGTCACTCCCCCGAGGCTGGAACCATTTGGCCCTATTGAAAATAGTTTTCTGACAGGGTCATTTGCCAAGTCAATTTCTCCATTGGTGTGGTTAACCTAAAACAATCATGAGATCTATAAATTTAGAAAGGGAGACTTTATTTCTTGTAAAAGGTTACAGCCTTGCGAGGAGCCCATCTGGCAGGCTGGGAAGTGTGCCTCCAGCTGAAGCCATTTGCAGGCACTTTGAGGAAAGGAGGGCTAAGACAAGAATTTAAGTTGAAAAGGTTGGCCAAACATACATATTCAACAGGTTACAGGAGGAGCTATGAATATTCATGAAGGTAGTCTTGACACATGAATATTAAGTAAACATGCATGTAATATATGACCCTTGTTTACCTTGGGGTGCAACTTAACATTTAAATGTGTTACAGTTAGATCCTATACATCAAAAGATGAAGGAGAGATACAGAGGCACTCAGCCATAACCAGTCCATGGTCAGTGGTCTTATCAGGAGACAGTTACTGAAATCAGTCTCCTGCCCAATCAAAGCTGTAGTTATGGCTTGTGGAGCAGGGGCCAGGGGCCAGTTAGTCAGCGTGTGGTAGAGTTGCAAATTGTTTTAATTTTGCTTATCTCAAGGCAGTGCTTGTTTAGTTGCTAGAAAAAACAACAACAACAACAAAAAACCCTGTGGCAGTTAAAATATAGTTTATTCTTTAAGTATAGGGGGTGTATGACTTAACCCTTGCCTGGCATGGCCTTAGTTGCTGTTTATAATTTAATATCTTATTGCCACAAAGAGTCTGTTCTCTGTCAGTCTTGTGATCTTTATTTTAACATCAGTGCTGGTCAACTGTTGTGTCTAGACCCCAAAAGAGAGGAGGTATTGTTAGGGACAGGAGGCAGAGAAATTCTAGGCAGAAAGGGCAGGGTTCCTGCCCAGGGCCCCACCCTCAAGCCTGAAATCTCAGACCAAAGTGAGAACTTTACATCCCCATTTTCCTGCTCGAATGTCACCTTTTCCAAAACCAACACTGGCCTGCACCGACCCCCATCCTGTTCCCATAAAAACTCCAGGCTCCACTGGCAGAGAGCAGAGAAGAGGAGAAGAGAAGAAGTGGTTGAACATCAGAGAGAAACAGTTTGACTTCAGAGGGACGGCTTGACTGCAGGACTTCAGAGAAGAGTCTGGCTGGAGATGGCCGGACTTCAGGGGAAGTTCCCACTCCATCCCCTTTCCAGCTCACCCTTCCTCTGAGAGCCGCTTCCATCAGCAATAAAATCCTCCTCATTCACCACCCTTTAATTCATTTGTGCAATCTGATTTTTCCTGGACACTGAACAAGAGCTTGGGTGCCACACAGGTGTGGATGCTAAAGGCTGTCACACTGACCCTCTGCCCTCACTGGTGGAGAGCAACTGCCTCACGTAAAAAGGCAGAGGCCAACTGAGCTGTTTAACACTTAAGTCGTCCACAGATTGCAAAGCTAAAAGAGTGCACTGTAACACACCCCTCTGGGGCTTTGGGGGTTGTGGGTACTCCTGTGAGATGCTGCTACAAGGCCTGCATGGAGTTTTGCTTCTGCTGGCGCCCAGAAGCACTTGCCCTATCTCTTGCACCCTTTCACCTGTGTGCTCCCACTCCTGTGAGGGGTTGGACTGAGTAAGTGAGGTACCTCTGCTGTGAGGCCCACAAAGTGGTCATGGAAAATGTCCTGTTTCAGTATAACGAGGCATGTCTGGCTTTCCATCCTGTCCTGGCCAGGAACTCAGTTTTTAAGGTTTCTCTGGGATCCCCTTGGCCAAGATGTATCTGTTCAATTGGTGGAGGTACTTAGGATTTTGGTTTGAAGTGTGAAGAAGTCACATCTTGTTGGCAAAACTGCATCAGTGTGTTAGGATATAGCTAGAGCATGTAGTAGCTGTTTGTTAAAACCCAGAATGAGGATATTTTAAGAAAATTAGATGTCTTCATTGTAGGCTTAATTCAATGAAGATGACAACATTAATCAAATGTAGATGTCATATTTTACCTCTTCAGATTATAAAAAGAAAAATTAGGATTAGTTTTGGGATTGATATTTAAAAATTCATATATATCTCAATTAAGATGTGTAAAATGAATTTTACTACAAAATTTTCTAAGTTTTATAACTTTCTCAGATATTTTTTTCATGAATTTAAGACATTTAATTTTTTCTATATTTCCAGCATGTTCTGAGCATTTACTGAATTCAGTGTTTTTTCCACTAGCCACAGTGCCAAGAACTTTATTGATGAGCAATTGGTATGTGGCCTCATGGAATCCTAAAATGCTCTGTGGGCATTTTAATATACTTATTCTTCAAAACAGATTATAGAATCAGTTTTCAGATACTAGTATTGTTCCAATGATACCTACAATGTATTTCTTAAATTTAAAGGTTCTTTTGTGATACCCAAGAATGCCTTTAGCGCATGTGGGTGTGCTGTTGATAATAATGATGGCTTCTTTTTCTCAAACAGATGTTCTCCTTTGAGTGTACACATGGCAAGAAAGAAGCCACAATTATACAGAAATGCAATTTGTTTATTCTTCCCTCCACCTTTGTTTATTCTGCCCTTCATTGCATGGGGTAGATTACATAACTTGCTGTTAACAGAGATCTGTGATAGAGGAAAACTCACTGATGATCTGTCAGTCTGCTGACCATTTAAAGGAAATAGAATTAATATATGAAATAGAATCAAGATTCAAGGGATTTAATGACAAGATTCAGAAAGGGCAGTAAAAGTCACATTAAAAAGACATGCAATCTCTGGAGGGTCTTTGAATTTCATCTACAGAATAACTTCTACACTATTTAGCTTTCTCTTCAGCTGGAATAAAGAAATCTAAATATATTCATTAAAATAGCAAAGCTATGATGGTGAGGTAGGCAAAAAGGTAGAGTAGAGAATTGAAGGAGGGTTTGAGACTGTGGGAGGAATCTTTGTAGGTTATTTTTTGTTAATAGCAAGGTTACTCTATGACAAATCATAAAAATTAATGCATGTGAATATATCTAAGAAATTAGGATAAGGAAAGACCATATTCTTGAGATATATTTGATATATAAATAGCAACTAAATGTCTTTGTATAACTTTAGTACTTTTCTCAACACAAATTATACATCTAGTCACCTTAAATCGCTTTTAGAAAGGGTTTGGAAGCACAAATAAATGTATTTTTCCTACATATATTTTCTGGCAAATTACTATCATCCTTAATCCATAGATTTCATACCAATAAAGAAATATACATGTGGTTCTCTTTATATATATTATGCATAATTACATATTTTGAAGATGATAGTGGCAGCAAACATAAATGAGGGGAAGTAAATTACAAAAATAACAGAAACTATCCATAATCGTCTGTATCCTGGTAAGAGGAATTCAGTGAGTCAATTTCTTTCTTTATCAGTGGCTTGAAGTTAGGAGAGTAAAGTGGTATTTATAAGAACACCCATTCCTTGGGTTGCATCATGTACTATTTTCACTGTTAACTTGAGTAGATATAATTATTAGTATGAATCAAAAAAATAGGAAATCCAAATAAATATTTGAATCCAAATAATATGTTGAAAAAAACACCAACTTTAAGACAATGTTATGTAGCACTTTCACTGTTATCTTCAGTGGGCTTGATATAAATGTTTATTTGAATCTAATAGGAAATCACGTTACAACTAGGATCTACTATAGACTGACATTTTAAAATCTATGCAAAGAATGTTTTAAAACACCATCCTAAATATCACTATATTCAACACTTGGTACTATACACTGCATCTTTGTGCCCCCTCCCTGCCTCAAATGTATATGTTGAAGCTCTAACCCCAAATGTGATGGTATTTGGAGGTGGGGTTTTGGGAGTTAATTAGGTTTAGATGAAGTCATGAGGGTGGGGCCCCATGATGGGCCCCGACCAGGGATTAGTGTCTTTAAAAGAAGGAAGAGACCAGAGCATTCATGTGCTCTCCGCCCTCATGCTCCTCTCTCTCCCTCTTTCACTCTCTCTTCCTCTCTTTCTCTCTCTGCATGTGAAGACACAATGAGAAGGCAGCCTTTTGCCTTCTATAAGCCAGGAAAAGGGACCTCACTAGAGACACCAAATCTGCTGGCACCTTGATCTCGGAATTGTCAGCCCTCAGAACTGTGAGAAATAAATGTTTGTTGTTTAAGCCACCCAGACTATGGAACTTTGTTGTGGCAGCCTAAGCTAACTTAAATAGTTGGAATCTGAAAAGTGTTTTGACTAAAGCCTTGGCTTTGAAAGTTTATGAAGCAATTCTTGAGTAAATATAATAAAAACTCCAAAATTTGGAATTTTCCCAGAGTTTTAGATTGTATAATTAGGATGTCAGCCCAGAGAAATAAATACTACTTTATTGTTGTTTTCTCTGAACACAAATGCAGTATAGCTCATTGAGAATTCTCACTGAGCTGTGGTAAAAGCACTCAAGGGAAGGTTCTTAATAACACTCCCCAGGCTGTTGATGAAACCCTCGGTTTGAAATCACCGGGACAGGAAATAAGCAAACATCCCTGCCTTCCGCACAGGAGAGCAACTCAGCTAAATTGTACACTCTAGGAAGGGCAGGCCTATATTTTTGCTGTAATGTATCCCACAGGTGCCTTGCAATGATCAATGATAGAAAAAATTTTGAATAATGAGAAAAATTTTGCTACATTGAAAATTATCTTTGTTGAAGACATATACTATGTATGGCTCACGAGGTTTCCAATGTGAGTTAATAAATTTATATTTTGAAACAGATGAACAACAACCAAAAAATTATCTCTATGTGCACTAAAAAACAAGCCAAATGAAAATTAGGATGGCTTATTTTAATCATTTCTTAATGATTAACTAATATTAGCTTATTCTTCCAAGTTGAGAATTTAAACCAGTGAAAAGAGTAAGAAAGAGCAATTGTAGACACTTATGGCTTTGTATAGGAAGTCTCTCAATTCCGGGAATGATACAAAAGGAGGTAATAGAAGATTGGTCAATAGTGCAAAGAAAAAAAAAAAAGAGGCCGGTGGTTATTGAAGATAAATTTCTCATTCTTACAGAGCTATCCATGATTCTGGTGGTAGTAAATGCCATCATGACCCCGGATTATGTATTTCAAATGCAACATTTGTCTGTACTGATTTACTTTATATACTTTTTATTATTTGTTATATATAATTTAACATGCCTCCTATATTATGTACCTTCAATTAGGTATATAATTAGCTACTTATTAAGTAATAAATGAATGGATTTGAGATTTTCATCAGTAGTTAGTGACCTGATGTACTTTGGGAGCTGGTGTGGCAGGAAGATATTGTGAGAGAGAAGGGCTCTGAAATTGAATCTACAAAATAATATTCAAGGTACTTGGCTATGTCCATAGAAGAAATAAAGAAACGTTCCAGTGCTATATTTTTTCTACATGAATAAGTTTGAAGATGACCCTTACAAATACAATACTAAATTATCTTTGATTATATTGAGTGGCTTTAAAAATATAGCCAAGCAAGTTCACAGCAACTTAAAAGTTGCTATAATGCCTCTTGGCTATTGGTGGCAATTTGTTATTTAATTGTATATTCTACGAATCCATATAAAAATAAAGACTATTATTAATAATTATATTTCCAAACACCAAAGCATTATTTAATGCTAAATGTTATTATCTAATTAAAAATCAATAAATTATATTGGACAATGCAATGATGAACATTGTCAAATGATTTACTTCCTTCTGTTCTGGTAACAGTAAAGAAAAACAATATAATGAAATCACTGAAATCTATGTTGAAAAGTATATTTGGAAAGCAAAAATTGTATTTTAATCTGTGAGTACTTGAAGAAATAAAATTTTACAAATTTAGATTACAGTAAATTTTTAGGCAGGGACTGAAGATATCATAAGAACTTTTTTAATGTTTTTGAAAATGACATGTTTACACCTAACAGGATAAAAATTGTCATCATTCAGTGATATGTTTGAATTTGTGTCCCCATGAAAATCTCTTATCGAATTATTATCCCCAGTGTTGGAGGAGGGGCCTGGTGGGATGTGACTGGACCATGGGGGTGAATTTCCCCCCAGCTACTCTCCTGATAGTGAGTTCACACGAGATCTGATTGTTTAAATGTATGTGGCACCTCCTACCTCTCCCCCTTCCACCTCCCCCAGCCATGTAAGACGTGCCTGCTTCCCCTTCACCTTCTGCTGTGGTTATAAGTTTCATGAGGCCTCCCGGGCCATGTTTCCTATACAGCCTGTGGAAATGTGAGTTAATTAAACCTCTTTTCTTAATAAGTTACCCAGCCTTGGGTAGTTCTTTATAGCAATGCGAGGATGGACTAATGCATCCAGCTGTCAGTTTTAACTCTTAGGTCACACTCTTCTTTGGCAGCCTGAATCTAGTACTGAGTGAGGCTAGGGTATGAAGGCCTGATTATTTTGACTCAGCGCAAGACATTCTGATGGACAATACTTACTTTAGAGTTCCTCCTTGCAGAGGTGACAAAGTTTGTTAGACTGCAGTTTAAAATCTTCTGCGTAGTTATTGTGAAATTCCCAGGTGTTGTACTCTATTGTATTTGTATGCGAAAGTTTGCTTAACGATTTGTCTGTCGCGGGACATGCGGGTGATTCCGTTTTCAGCTATTACAAATAAACTGACTATGAACATTTACTTACAAGTCTTTGTATGGATGTATGCTTTCAAGTTTTAGCAAATTTGAAAAATTTTCAAGTATCTTCTACAAATAGAAGATATTCACTTTCAAGACTGGAAATATTTCAAAAATTGTTAATTGTGATGAGGATGTGTGGGGTATAAAGAGCAGTTTTTCATATTGATAAGACTTAGATTGTTAGTACCTATCGAAATGGAAAATTATGATCATCCTTTGTCCCAGAAATTCTCCATCATTGGTTATACTACTGAGAAAATTACTTAACTTCTACGTGCTTCTGATTCTCATGGGCAGAAAGAGAGTAATAATATGTAGTACAAATATCATAGGTTAATATGTAATTCATTATGTTATAGTGATCATTAAACAAATCAATTCATAAAAAAGACTTACCATACCAAAACTTTTTTATTATTATTTTTATTATTGCTTATGAAAGTCTGTTTTTCAGAAACACGTTGTCAGATATCCAAGGAATGTATTTTTAAGCATGTTCACCACAGTAATATTGTAATAATAAAAAATGGGAGACAACACAAACAGAGGATAAAGGATTAGTTAAATAAATTTTAGCACATCTGTGGGAGGCAATATAGAGAAAGGACGGATGTGGGCTCTGGAGAAGACATGGCCTGATTCTAAATCCTGCCTCAGCCCTATGAGCTCATGGGCCTTGGTCTCTGTGTCTTAGGGTTCTTCAACTATAAAAATCATGGTAATCATGCCCACTTTACAAGGGTTATTGTGAGGAATGAGACATTACATGTAAATTGTTTAGAAGAGAAACAGGGCATAGTGAGCATCTCATAAATTGTAGTATTACACAGATTATGACCTACCCTTTAGAAGAAGAAGGGCAGATCTGTAGGTACTACCATAGAAGAATACTTATTAGAAAAAGACTTTTTTCCCCTTATAGATGTTGTGGGGGTGGGGGGGTAAATGATCCACTCACATATTCTTAGACTTGAGTGTACATGTCCAACTACATGTAAATTACTATGTTATAATTAGAGAATTATAGGAAGAGAACAATAGTCAAGCATTTTTCATATTTTCAGTTCAACTTTCTTAATTTTGATTCTGAATGAAAATCTTAGTATGGAAAATTGATCAACTCAACGTAAAGAGTAAAAATAAAAGTTTACAAAATCAATTTTCATTTTTTGAGTAATTTATTTAAATTTGTGAATCTAGAAAATGTGTGTTATATATTTATATACAGGGAATAACAAAAGTTAAGTGTTTAATTGGAAAGAAAACTGTGACTGATAATATGTTGTAATTACCATTTTATAATATTACTTTCCATTGCAATGACTTAAAATGAAGAAATAAGAATAGGAATAATTATGCTAACAAATTCACTTTGTTTTCTGTGCCACTAAATTTCTTTAGGATCAAGAACTCCTTCATATTCAGACATTAAACAATATTCAAATAATTTTATAAAATAGACATACAAGTTTACTCATATTAAAAAAAAAGTTGATTTTCATTTCCTGTAGAAAAACCAAAACAGAGCAGATGTGCAAGCAAAGATAAATGAAAACACTGACTGTTTCTCAATAAAGGTGATAGTCTGTTTTTCATACTAACTTATGTACGATATAATAAGTAGCCACTAAATGTAGTAACAGGGGGAAACTTGGCTGGAATTGTTCCTTTTGCAAGTCGTAACCAGACTTCCTGCCCATAATTTAATTCTAATAAGGCATCCCCAGTTAAAACCCTATCACAGTGTATTTCACTGTTAATATTTTCAGACTCAAATGCAAGCTTGTCTATTCCATCAACCACTAAAAATCCAGAAATATGAGCACTAAATGACTCGATGGTGTACTTGAAAACATATACTCCAAGATACGGAATTCTAAATTTTCCAGTTCTTGGGGTATATGAAGCTCCATAATTGACATCCAAGTTATTAAACAGGATAGGACCAGGTGTAGTCATTCCATACGTATGAGATGCAAAAAATGCCACCATGGGTGCATATCTGTAAGATCCTTTGGAAAAATCTGTTAGAGGAAAAAATGGCAAGAGTTAATTTTCATGTTTTTATCTTATTTTGTCTTTCCTTATATCTTCGTCATTTTTATCTCAGTTACAAAAAGTCTTAGCAGAAGAGAAAGGCCATCCATCAAACTTAGCAAAGGTGCACGTGTCTCAATGCCTGTCTCTTCTCTGGGGTAAATTACTCTAAATTGCTTAGCCTCTTGTTGCCTCAGTTTCTCCATTTAGATCAGGATAGAATAAAAATAACATTTGATACCTTTCTCACACAAATGCCTCAAAGATAATTTGCATGTTGCTTTGATCTCCCCAGAGATAAAGGAATTCAAAGCACTCTATGATTATTATGGTTATGTCAGAATGTTTTAAAGCCCCTTGCAGGAATTGAAGCTGACATGATGTAGAAACAATTTTTCCGGCACCTTGTCAAGCAGTTTCTAAAGGCTAAAACGAAAACCATATAAAGTCATATTCACTGCAGCAAAGTAGACAAAGGCAATTTTCTGTGTAATTAATGCCAATTGTACTTACAAAGGCTGAGATCTAAAAACAGACTAAAAAATTTACATTTCACTATGCAGGATATTATTAAGAAAAAGCTGATTTGAAATAGGTTTTTTTGCAGTCATTAAATAACACATTTTTATGCTGCACATACATTTCTGTATAAAAATCAGAAATGGTGCACTCTTGAAGTAAATCCAAAGCACCAATACTTATGAATTTAAATAAATAAAAAAGCCATCTTGTTTTACTTAATACATTTGAGCATGTTCTAACAGTTCTCACACAGTCAAAATGGTGCCATTAGTTTAACCTTCACAGAAAACGTGTTACTAAGCATGTATTAAAGCCTCATTTAAATGACCATACCAGACATAAATCAAAGGCGTATTTCTTTAACTGCTTGTTTGAGGAGAAAGTGTTTCTATCAGTCAGATATATACATCCATATATTTTTAGGATGCACAAGAGAAAAAAATTTGTGAGGGGGTAGAATTTTCCATAAACTGCCTCTATATAGCAATATTGAAAATTTCAACAGGTGCATGTGAATAAGAATTTGCCTAACAAAAGGACATTTCCACTTGTAAATCAGGTACATTCTTCAGTAAGTTTCGAAAAAGGAAAAGGAATTGTCAAGTGGATCCAGATTAAGCAGGCTTAAATATTCATTAATAAATATTTTCAAAACGTGTTTCTATTTATGACAATGAGCAAATCCAAAGATGCGTATACTTTTTTTTACCTGGAGCTAAAGCATTTTCTTCCACAAGCTTGATAGTGCAGTTGTCACCAGTAAAAGGATGTCTGCAGGCACAGGTAAAGCTAGTTCTTCCATTTATGCACGTGCCCCCATTTTGGCACGGATGCCGACTACAGCTTGAATACTCCTCTGTTACGGAAAAAGAATCAAGGTAAAAGAGAATAAAGTGACCTATTTTCCTGTTGATCTCAAATCGTAGTTTGCAGCAGAATAGGAAAAAGACTGAATTTTAAGTAAGAGAAATGGGCTCCATGGCCCAGGATGCCTGTCGATCTGGGCACAGGACGTCATGCAAATCCCTTAGCTCTGATCTCTCTATCTCCTTCAGTAAAGTGGGCAAAATTCTGTGATCCATTACATTTATTGGTGTGAAATGTTAACATTCTTGTCAACTGCAGAACAGAATAGAATTATCTCAATACAAATCATGTATATTTGAAACTGGTACTTGATAAAGGTAATGCTTTAAATCACTGAGAAGAAAAATATCTGTTCAATACATGGTGCTAAGGTGGTATTGAATATATATTAAAAACATAAATTCCACATATACAAAAATACTAAATATAAAAAAACCAATATGATTGCATTACAACAAAAAAGGAGAATATCTTTCTAGAGCTTTAAAATTTTTAAAAATTCTTTCAAAGCAAAACAAAGCAAAGCAAAGGAAAACAAAACCCAGAAACCATAAGAGAAAAACATTATCATGTTTGACCTAAGAATTAAAACTCATTTGCATTGAAAACCACCATTTTCAAAGTTTAATGATAAGTTACAAAATTAGAAGACATGGCAATCTAATGACTAATATTCGTAACATATGAAAAACTCTGAAAAGAAAAAAAATTCTCCCTTCCAAAATGGAAAATGAGGCCGGGTACGGTGGCTCACACCTGTAACCCCACCACTTCAGGAGGCCAAGGCAAGAGGATGCCTCGAGTCCAGGTGTTTGAGACCAGCCTGAGCAGCATAGTGATACCCCATCTCTAATTTTTTAAATAAAAAATAAATAAAAATAAGAAAATGGTCTTCACTTACAGATCAGAAAAAAATAAGTTAAAAAATGGAGAATGTATCAGTAGGCAAATCATTGAATAAAACCCACAAAAGGTCACTAAAAGTTTTAAAGCATATGCAACCTCATTACTAATTCAGAAATAATAAATTTAGCAATAATAACATTATTTAAATATAAGGTGGCAACATTTAAAAAGATACATAGAAAATATCCAGTCATGTCAATATAAGGGAAAATGGGCCTTTTCATGCAATGCTGGCTGGAGCGTAAACTGCTATAGCTGTTAATAGGACAATGTGACAATATTTATCAGTATTAAAAAGGTTAATTTACTTTGAGCCAAACATTTCTTCTGGCAGTATATATATACTCCAGACATACTTGTCCATGTGCACAAAGACAATTCTTCAATTCAAAATGATATCATTTGCATTCTTGAAAAATTTAAAGACTCCTAAATGATCACTGATGCAGGACTTGTTAAATAAATTATAACATATTCCCACTGAGGAATATTAGACAGCAATTAAAGAATGAGGTAGATTCCCCAACAGCTTTGGTTTACTGAAGACAGAAAGTTACAGCTCACACATTGCATATAGAATAATTTCATTTGTTGTGAAAGCTTCAAATTATGAATATGGTTATAAACATAATGCATAATTATGTAAATGCAGAAACAAGGTCAGAAGAATTCAGCGCTTATACTACTTGCCACAGTTACTCTGGTGCCACCTTATGGTAATGATGTAGTTTACCATCCACTCATTTCAAACCAGGTGATTGTTGATGATTTTTAATTTGGAAGTTATTTGCTTTGTGTAATATTTTTCTCATGAAGTGAGATCTATAAATTTTTATATACATTTTGTTTCATAGCCATACAATTGAAATTCACATAAAATGTGACCAAATGGCATGCCTGTATTATTAAAATTTTTTGCAAAGCAAATATATTAATATTGTACTTATGTAATGAGAAATTAATCAGAATTATCTTGATATATTCTCTGCAATATTCTATAAACTATGTTCCTTATTAAGAAAAGTATTAAAATATTACATGTGTGTAATACCTTTTAACAAATATTTCAACTGGCTAACATTCCTTTAACCTCACTTTGCTGCATGTGAATAGATTATCAAATCCCTTTTTTGCTGCTCATTAACATTCCAGAACTTTGCCCATTATTTTCCTGCATTAAAAACATCAATGACTTTTCATTACTTATAGTAATGTGAATATTCTGTATCAAAGCATTTGCTTCATTTATTTTTACATTCTCTGAATTTAGCACAGTGATCAACTCACAGGAGAAGTTTCAATTAATGGGTTTCACTAGGAATGTATCAATTGTGCAGTAGAGTTGGGGGGAACACTAACTTATTTATGTAATTTGATCAGCTCTATAATTTTAATTTTCCCAAATATAAAAAATCACAGTCACCTGTAACCTTGGCCCTGTTCATGAATCAGGGATCAAAGCTGTGCTATAAGGAGAACTTAAGAAACTGTAGAAAAAAATAGATTTATCTGCATTGCTGTTGGCTCTACTCTGAATCTTCAGGATCAAGGATTCTGCCTGCTATTTAATGTCCAGGAGCAGCATTCCATTTTTTGCTTCTTTATGTTCCATTACTTTAGGAATTGGGTCTTGCCTTGCTGTAGTTCTTTGAATCATTTCAGAGGGTGCTATTTTACCCCATTTTCCAATTTCTTTTTAGGGTCATTCATCTGGAGTAGGGCTACGCTTAAGTTTAATTGAAGGTCTGCATCTACTACTACTGTTACAGTAGCCCAAACTTCTTGAGACTGCACACAGCTTGCCTTCTAGGACATCTTTCATGGTGCCTACTGATTATCTGCTCAGGATGCCTCAGCCACTTGTCTGTACCTGCTTCGACTGCTTCTGTTTTAAGTTCCTTTCTGTGCCTCTTTTTGCTATTTTAGGTATGTCTGGACTTTCCAAGTCTCTGCCAAAATAATCACATTTTAAAATATAAAATCATGTCAATGGCACCCAGAACTGGACATATTGTACCAGTTGAGCCCAAGCATAGTAGGTTATGGTAGCAAATGCTAGTTACCCCTGCTGAAATGAACTTACACTTCTGTCGAGATAGCACAAGCATGAAGTATTCATTGTCTATTTCTGCATCTGTATCACACTGTCTCATAACAGGTCTCCTGTGCTCTGATGTATTGAAGCTTTCTAAAATCTCATGTCTATTTAATTCATTTAAACATGAATTTACAATTATTATTGATAATAAAATTTATCTTATTAGACATGAGTTACCATCTCTGTCCATAGAAAGCATTCAGTTTTATTCTGTATAGATGTTTCAGCCACCCTCCCCTATCTTTGTTATCATTTCCAAATTTATGTCTCATGCGTTCCTCCAAGTTATTGATAAAAATACGTACCAGAAAAAAAATACCTAATGGATTAGTGACAAGTACAGAGCCTTATAACAGACAACTAAAGATTGAATGGCACTGATTTTCCAACTGAAGCTATTTGTACTTTGTTATACAATGAGTTAGAAATCAACTTTTGGCTGGGTACGGTGGCTCACGCCTGTAATCCTAGCACTTTGGGAGGCTGAGGCGGGCAGATCACCTGAGGTCGGGAGTTTGAGATCAGCCTGGCTAACATGGTGAAACCCCATCTCTACTAAAAATACAAAATTAGCTGGGTGTGGTGGTGTGTGCCTGTAATCCCAGCTACTTGGGAGGCTGAGGCAGGAGAATTACTTGAACCCAGGAGGCGGAGGTTGGAGTGAGCCAGGGTCACACCACTGCACTCCAGCCTGGGTGATGGAGTGAGACTCTATCTCAAAAAACAAAACAAAACAAAACAAAATCAACTTTTGTACACCACCTGACATTTTTCTCCTTTATTATTAAAACGCTTAAAAAATGGTTAGGTACCTTTATAAGTACCTGCTCATATTTGTGCTTAATAGGCTACTTGTTCTTGAATTACCAACAAAAATCTAACTCCAATAAAGCGTCATTTTCTTTTTGACATCTTTCCTCATCCCTAGGAGTAAATCACTTTAGTTCTCTCCATTGCTGCCTGATGCTCCAAAGTTGTCTTCTTGAATTCATCACACTCAACTGTAATTGCTTTGGTGTCTTTCTTACTTCCAACAAGAGTATGAGCTTTCATGAGGTCAGGGATCATGTTCTCTATGACTTAAACTTCATATCAACCTTATTAGCACAGTGCCTGACATATAGAAAATACTAAAGTAGTTTTAAAAATGAATAGACAAATTAATAAAAGATGGAATAGAATACCACATTCTTATCAAATTTCAACCTTCTTCCCAGTTTCTCAAATGTCACAGAGTTTGACACTATGCTATCATTGTCATGTTATCCTAGAGACATGAATCTATTTATTTATTTATTTATTTATTTATTTATTTATTTATTTTATTTTTGAGATGGAGTCTCACTCTGTCGTCCAGGCTGGAGTGCAGTAGCATGATCTTGGCTCACTGCAACCTCCGCCTCCTGGGCTTAAGCTATTCTCCTGCCTCAGCCTCCCAAGTAGCTGGGACTACAGGTGTGCGCCACCATGCCAGGCTGTTTTTTGTATTTTTAGCAGAGATGGGGTTTCACCGTGTGGGCCAAGCTGGTTTCAAACTTCCAACCTCAGGTGATCCACCTGCCTTGGCCTCCCAAAATGTGGGATTACAGTGTGAACCACTGTGCCCAGAAGTGAATCAACTTAAGCAAACTTTCCACAACTTCTCCCCTTACCTTGAGCTTCAATAACCTCTTAAACTCCTTCCTGTCCATTTTTTTTAATGGAGATCAGTGCAATTAGTTCAATAGTTCTTCCAAGTCAACATTCTACCACTGTGCAAGTAGCATAACTGATATTTCATTTATAAGTTTCAATTTATTCTGGTCTTTGCTTTCTGGACCCTAATATGTGCTCTAGTTACAATTTTCTATTAATCCTAGTTTCATATTTCATAAATGTACATATTTGAACTAATTGGAGAGCACCTTGCATTTTCAAAGCACCCTGTCATTCCTAATATTTGTCATTTTTATTATAATTACTCAATTAATGTATGAACTTCATGAGAAGAGGGGCTGTGTTGAGTTTACCGCTCTATTCACTCAACTTTCCTCAGTGCTCATTCAGAACTCATTCAACAGGAATTTGATGAATAAAGGGATACATTGTGTTGATGATTTCTACTGTATTCTTACATTTATTTCTATTACATATAATGTTATCTATCATATACTTTTATTTTAATTTTACTTTATATTTTATTGCTTACTTCTACTTTAGCATCAAAATCTTAATTTCTTCATGTAAACAGTAACATTGTAGAGGGCAGATAACTGATCTCTGCTAGGACACAATGGAGTTTCCAAGAGATTAGCGAGGGAACTTATCGTTTTGCCTGTCCTCCCATTTTATAATACACAGATGAAAGCATTACACAAATCTGCTCCTAGGTAATATGCCCACACAACATTTGCACTTTTCTTTATGTTTCATCCTGATTCCAATGCTCTGTAAAATGTTTTCATTTCCATATTAATGGACACATTCTTAACTTTCAGTGCTATTATGCTTCCCCATTTGTCAAAACTGTTTATATCAAATAAGGCTTATCTTCCTGTTGCTCTAGAAATATTTCATATGCCCATTGCCAGCAACTTCTAGGAATACTAATATTTATTTGTTTTTATTAAGTTTTCAAATGCATTGCTCTAATTACTAACATTGTGTTCTTTGGTGTATAGATGCATGGAAATACTGTTTCAAACCATGTTTACTGCTTTTCCTTCAAACTGTCAGTTTTTATTTTTGGTATTCTTTTTATATCACACCAATTGTTTCTTATATTGTTTTCTGGGATCTTTTTTCCTCAACCCTTCATATATTACTTTAAGGCATATTTAGTTGTATCAGCAATCTTCAGCAAATATCTCAGACCTGTCCCAAAGGATTTACTTTATCCCTTGCTATTATTTTGTTATCTTAAGCTGTGACCTAGGAAATTAAATGTTTTTGTTTGATATTGTAAACTGATTTATCCTTTTTCTTTAGAGTTATAACCATCAATCAAGAGAAGAATTAAAAACATTGTCTGGCCAATACATTAAAATATGTTCAGTGTTACTAGTCACTAGGAAAATGCAAAACAAAACCACAGTGAGATATAACTATGTACCTCCTAAAATAACATGGAAGTTATTGACAATGTCAAGTGCTGGCAAAAATTTGGAGCAATTAGAATTCTCAAATATTATTCATGGAAATGCCAAGTGGTTAGTCATTCCTTCTAAAGTTAAAACTATGTATCTTATAACCAAACTATGCTACTGCTGTATAATTATAAAAGAGAAACAAAAACTGACATTCATACAAAAACCTGTATGTGAATGTTTATAGCAGCTTTATCCACAGTAACCCCAGACTGGAAACAACCAAAAAAGATCCTTCAACTGGTAAATAGATAAAGAAATTGTATATTTATACTATACACAACTTATGAATAAAAATGAATACATGCAAGAACATGGATGAATCTCAGATATGTTACATGAAGTGAAAGAAGCCAGACTCCAAAGCCTCCACATATTGTATGAGTTTTTTTCTTACATATTCTGGAAAAAATAGAATTGTCTGGGAAGAAAACAGATCACTGGTTGCCAGTGCTTGGTAGTAGGAACAGGTTTGACTACAAAGGTGCATGAGGAAATTTGGGGTGGTGATGGAACTGATCCCTATCTTGATTATGGTGAAGATTATATGACTATGTATTTGTCAAAACTCATAGGCTATCTATCAACATTAGTACATTTAACTAAATGTAAGTTATACCACAAACAAATAAACTCGTGTTGTTTCAAGTCCCTTAATTTCCTACCTAGGATTTCAAAATCACTAAGAATATTGTAGTTCATCATCCCACCTTTTTTGTTGTCTATAAAACTTATTATTTTACCAAATGTAACTTCTCAAAAGTAATCTCCCTGCTCTTTGATTTCCATTCCATCCCCATTAACTTTTCTAATTGATGCTCTCATTTTCTCATATCTAGATGATTACAGCCGTCTTAACACCACTTTGCCTGCCTCTAAACAACCCTCATCCATATAGCTGTGAAATCTGCTTCCCTAATTACAATGAGATATAACTGCACACCTATTAAAATGATAAAAATAAAAGATATCCATAGTGTCATCATTGTCTGTTAAAAGTCTCATATTTAAATATTTTTTAATTTTTTGGACAAACTTTTTGGGCAAAGTTAACATGCCCATGTGTATATATGTGCACACAGGTATAACACTTGGCCCTTTCATAAGTTGCTCAAGGGAGCGTAAATTGATACTCTCTGAAGAGAAACTTGGCAATATTTATCAAATTCTTTCAAAATGTGCATGGGCTTTGCACCAGTAATTTTACTTCTTGGATGTTATCTTAAGGAAATAAGATTAGAGATGGTCACAAAAAATTAATTAGTGTGGCACTATTTAAAATAGAGAAAAAAATTAAAATGTACAAAAGTCAAAAATTGAATACAAGTTAGATAAATAGTTAGAATATGCTGTGGTATGTTGTTTCTTTTCTTTCACATTCAAAATAGCTTCATAATAACATGGTATTCTTATGCACATACCAAAATATCAAAAAAAGTATAAAATATAACAGAACATTGCACTGCTCTATAGGTATATCTTTCACTATCATTTTTTTTTTTTTTTTTTGAGACAGAGTCTTGCTCTGCTGCCCAAGCTGGAGTGCAGTGGCATGATCTCGGCTCACTGCAACCTCCTCCTCCTGGGTTCAAGATATTCTCCTGCCTCAGCCTCCCTAGTAGTTGGGCATGTGCCACTACACCTGGCTAATTTTTGTATTTTTATTAGAGATGGGGTTTCGCCAGGTTGGCCAGGCTGGTCTCGAACTCTTGGCCTTAAGTGATCTGCACACCTTAGCCTCCCAAAGTGTTGGGATTACAGTGGTGAACGACCGCTCCCAGCCTCACTATCAAATCCTTCTAGAACAAAAAATTACAAAGCTTTCTGAGCCAGAGCCTTGCTTTCTAACTTGATCCCACTTAGGACTTAAGTAATATTTGTTGAATCAAGTTGGAAAATTAAGAATCATTATAACTTTCCAATAATACTCATAATTCTAAAAATAATTCATTTGGGTCCTAAAACAAAAACTGCTTTAAGAAGTTTTAGCACAACATTTTAAGCTAATATAACCATGAATAATAGAAATTATCTTATGTCTTTATTGTAGCATCCATCTAGGAAGGTGTTTTACAAAGATCCTCTTGAGGTAAATCTGCAATTTCACATTTTCAAACAAATTTCCTATTCAAGTAAATGACTAAATACACGTACACATGATTGTGTACAAGCAATTTCTTAGTTGACAATAAAGTCACCGAATTTAGGTTATATATAAAAGGTAGTGTTGATGTCTCATTATTATTCAGATGATGATTTGGGATAGTATTTTTTATAACTTCCAATTTATTTTGGCAGGCCTGGAAAATGCAATCGTATGCTAACGTCCACATCAGATGTGCTTATCCTCCTGTCTCTTTTGTTTCTTCTTGATATTCTCTCCAGACTTCTCTCTCTCCAGTTAAGCTTTAGAGGTTGCTCTTCCTCTGACTCTGCTCTTACATGAGTCCCCTGGCTCTGCTCACCCACACCCAGAGTTTCCAAACACCATTTTCATGCCAATACCTCTCAAATCTAAATTTCCACGCAAATTTCAAATCTTAACACTCGTTTAAGATTATAAAGTCTGGAAAAGAATTCTGAAAGGAAGGTTCATTAACTGTAAAACAATTGTTTACTTTTTTGTAAAAAGTAAAAAAATAAGTGTAGTTTAGAACTTTTATCATTCTGGCACAACATGCGATCATTTTTTTTTAATTGATTGCTTTATTTCTCCAAACACTGTGTCATAGTTTTACTGGTAATTTGATTTTAGGGTAAAGACACTTGAGTTGGGGAGGAGCCAAGATGGCCTAATAGGAACAGCTCCGGTCTACAGCTCCCAGCGTCAGCGACGCAGAAGACGGGTGATTTCTGCATTTCCATCTGAGGTACCGGGTTCATCTCACTAGGGAGTGCCAGACAGTGGGCGCAGGTCAGTGGGTGCGCGCACCATGTGCCAGCCGAAGCAGGGCGAGGCATTGCCTCACTTGGGAAGCGCAAGGGGTCAGGGAGTTCCCTTTCCGAGTCAAAGAAAGGGGTGACGGACGCACCTGGAAAATCGGGTCACTCCCACCAGAAAATTGCGCTTTTCGGACCGGCTTAAAAAACGGCGCACCATGAGATTATATGCCGCACCTGGCTCGGAGGGTCCTACGCCCACGGAGTCTCGCTGATTGCTAGCACAGCAGTCTGAGATCAAACTGCAAGGTGGCAGCAAGGCTGGGGGAGGGGCGCCCGCCATTGCCCAGGCTTGCTTAGGTAAACAAAGCAGCCTGGAAGCTCCAACTGGGTGGAGCCCACCACAGCTCAAGGAGGCCTGCCTGCCTCTGTAGGCTCCACCTCTGGGGGCAGGGCACAGACAAACAAAAAGACAGCAGTAACCTCTGCAGACTTAAATGTCCCTGTCTGACAGCTTTGAAGAGAGCAGTGGTTCTCCCAGCACGCAGCTGGAGATCTGAGAACGGGCACACTGCCTCCTCAAGTGGGTCCCTGACCCCTGACCCCCAAGCAGCCTAACTGGGAGGCACCCCCCAGCAGGGGCACACTGACACCTCACACAGTAGGGTATTCCAACAGACCTGCAGCTGAGCGTCCTGTCTGTTAAAAGGAAAACTAACAAACACAAAGGACATCCACACCAAAAACCCATCTGTACATCACCATCATCAAAGACCAAAAGTAGATAAAACCACAAAGATGGGGAAAAAACAGAACAGAAAAACTGGAAACTCTAAAACGCAGAGCGCCTCTCCTCCTCCAAAGGAACGCAGTTCTTCACCAGCAACAGAACAAAGCTGGATGGAGAATGACTTTGACGAGCTGAGAGAAGAAGGCTTCAGAGATCAAATTACTCTGAGCTATGGGAGGACATTCAAACCAAAGGCAAAGAAGTTGAAAACTTTGAAAAAAATTTAGAAGAATGTATAACTAGAATGACCAATACAGAGAAGTGCTTAAAGGAGCTGATGGAGCTGAAAACCAAGGCTCGAGAACTACGTGAAGAATGCAAAAGCCTCAGGAGCCGATGCGATCAACTGGAAGAAAGGGTATCAGCAATGGAAGATGAAATGAATGAAATGAAGCAAGAAGGGAAGTTTAGAGAAAAAAGAATAAAAAGAAATGAGCAAAGCCTCCAAGAAATATGGGACTATGTGAAAAGACCAAATCTACGTCTGATTGGTGTACCTGAAAGTGATGGGGAGAATGGAACCAAGTTGGAAAACACTCTGCAGGATATTATCCAGGAGAACTTCCCCAATCTAGCAAGGCAGGCCAACGTTCAGATTCAGGAAATACAGAGAACGCCACAAAGATACTCCTCGAGAAGAGCAACTCCAAGACACATAATTGTCAGATTCACCAAAGTTGAAATGAAGGAAAAAATGTTAAGGGCAGACAGAGAGAAAGGTCGGGTTACCCTCAAAGGGAAGCCCATCAGAGTAACAGCTGATCTCTTGGCAGAAACCCTACAAGCCAGAAGAGAGTGGGGGCCAATATTCAACATTCTTAAAAAAAAGAATTTTCAATCCAGAATTTCATATCCAGCCAAACTAATCTTCAAAAGTGAAGGAGAAATAAAATACTTTACAGACAAGCAAATGCTGAGAGATTTTGTCACCACCAGGCCTGCCCTAAAAGAGCTCCTGAAGGAAGCGCTAAACATGGAAAGGAACAACCAGTACCAGCCGCTGCAAAATCATGCCAAAATGTAAAGACCATCGAGACTAGGAAGAAACTGCATCAACTAACAAGCAAAATAACCAGCTAACATCATAATGACAGGATCAAATTCACACATAACAGTATTAACTTTAAATGTAAATGGACGAAATGCTCCAATTCAAAGACACAGACTGGCAAATTGGATAAAGAGTCAAGACCCATCAGTGTGCTGTATTCAGGAAACCCATCTCACATGCAGAGACACACATAGGCTCAAAATAAAGGGATGGAGGAAGATCTGCCAAGCAAATGGAAAACAAAAAAAGGCAGGGGTTGCAATCTTAGTCTCTGATAAAACAGACTTTAAAACAACAAAGATCAAAAGAGACAAAGAAGGCCATTACATAATGGTAAAGGGATCAATGCAACAAGAAGAGCTAACTATCCTAAATATATATGCACCCAATACAGGAGCACCCAGATTCATAAAGCAAGTCCTGAGTGACCTACAAAGAGACTTAGACTCCCACACATTAATAATGGGAGACTTTAACACCCCACTGTCAACATTAGACAGATCAGTGAGACAGAAAGTCAATAAGGATACCCAGGAATTGAACTCAGCTCTGCACCAGGCAGACCTAATAGACATCTACAGAACTCTCCACCCCAAATCAACAGAATATACATTTTTTTCAGCACCACACCACACCTATTCCAAAATTGACCACATACTTGGAAGTAAAGCTCTCCTCAGCAAATGTAAAAGAACAGAGATTATAACAAACTATCTCTCAGACCACAGTGCAATCAAACTAGAACTCAGGATTAAGAATCTCACTCAAAACCGCTCAACTACACGGAAACTGAACAACCTGCTCCTGAATGACTACTGGATACAAATGAAGGCAGAAATAAAGATGTTCTTTGAAACAAACGAGAACAAAGACACAACATACCAGAATCTCTGGGACGCATTCAAAGCAGTGTGTAGAGGGAAATTTATAGCACTAAATGCCCACAAGAGAAAGCAGGAAAGATCCAAAAGTGACACCCTAACATCACAATTGAAAGAACTAGAAAAGCAAGAGCAAACACATTCAAAAGCTAGCAGAAGGGAAGAAATTACTAAAATCAGAGCAGAACTGAAGGAAATAGAGACACAAAAAACTCTTCAAAAAATTAATGAATCTAGGAGCTGGTTTTTTGAAAGGATCAACAAAATTGATAGACCGCTAGCAAGACTAATAAAGAAAAAAAGAGAGAAGAATCAAATAGACACAATAAAAAATGATAAAGGGGATATCACCACCGATCCCACAGAAATACAAACTACCATCAGAGAATACTACAAACACCTCTACGTAAATAAACTAGAAAATCTAGAAGAAATGGAGAAATTCCTCGACACATACACTCTCCCAAGACTAAACCAGGAAGAAGTTGAATCTCTGAATAGACCAATAACAGGAGCTGAAATTGTGGCAATAATCAATAGTTTACCAACCAAAAAGAGTCCAGGACCAGATGGATTCACAGCCGAATTCTACCAGAGGTACAAGGAGGAACTGGTACCATTCCTTCTGAAACTATTCCAATCAATAGAAAAAGAGGGAATCCTCCCTAACTCATTTTATGAGGCCAGCATCATTCTGATACCAAAGCCGGGCAGAGACACAACCAAAAAAGACAATTTCAGACCAATATCCTTGATGAACATTGATGCAAAAATCCTCAATAAAATACTGGCAAAACGAATCCAGCAGCACATCAAAAAGCTTATCCACCATGATCAAGAGGGCTTCATCCCTGGGATGCAAGGCTGGTTCAATATACGCAAATCAATAAATGTAATCCAGCATGTAAACAGAGCCAAAGACAAAAACCACATGATTATCTCAATAGATGCAGAAAAAGCCTTTGACAAAATTCAACAACCCTTCATGCTAAAAACTCTCAATAAATTAGGTATCGATGGGACGTATTTCAAAATAATAAGAGCTATCTATGACAAACCCACAGCCAATATCATCCTGAATGGGCAAAAACTGGAAGCATTCCCTTTGAAAACTGGCACAAGACAGGGATGCCCTCTCTCACCACTCCTATTCAACATAGTGTTGGAAGTTCTGGCCAGGGCAATTAGGCAGGAGAAGGAAATAAAGGGTATTCAATTAGGAAAAGAGGAAGTCAAATTGTCCCTGTTTGCAGACGACATGATTGTATATCTAGAAAACCCCATTGTCTCAGCCCAAAATCTCCTTAAGCTGATAAGCAACTTCAGCAAAGTCTCAGGATACAAAATCAATGTACAAAAATCACAAGCATTCTTATACACCAACAACAGACAAACAGAGAACCAAATCATGAGTGAACTCCCATTCACAATTGCTTCAAAGAGAATAAAATACCTAGGAATCCAACTTACAAGGGATGTGAAGGACCTCTTCAAGGAGAACTAGAAACCACTGCTCAAGGAAATAAAAGAGGATACAAACAAATGGAAGAACATTCCATGCTCATGGGTAGGAAGAATCAATATCGTGAAAATGGCCATACTGCCCAAGGTAATTTACAGATTCAATGCCATCCCCATCAAGCTACCAATGACTTTCTTCACAGAATTGGAAACAACTACTTTAAAGTTCATATGGAACCAAAAAAGAGCCCGCATCGCCAAGGCAATCCTAAGCCAAAAGAACAAAGCTGGAGGCATCACACTACCTGACTTCAAACTATACTACAAGGCTACAGTAACAAAGACAGCATGGTACCAGTACCAAAACAGAGATATAGATCAATGGAACAGAACAGAGCCTTCAGAAATAACGCCGCATATCTACAACTATCTGATCTTTGACAAATCTGAGAAAAACAAGCAATGGGGAAAGGATTCCCTATTTAATAAATGGTGCTGGGAAAACTGGCTAGCCATATGTAGAAAGCTGAAACTGGGTCCCTTCCTTACACCTTATACAAAAATCAATTCAAGATGGATTAAAGACTTAAACGTTAGACCTAAAACCATAAAAACCCTAGAAGAAAACCTAGGCAGTACCATACAGGACATAGGCATGGGCAAGGACTTCATGTCCAAAACACCAAAAGCAATGGCAACAAAAGCCAAAATTGACAAATGGGATCTAATTAAACTAAAGAGCTTCTGCACAGCAAAAGAAACTACCATCAGAGTGAACAGGCAACCTACAAAATGGAAGAAAATTTTCGCAACCTACTCATCTGACAAAGGGCTGATATCCAGAATCTACAATGAACTCAAACAAATTTACAAGAAAAAAACAAACAACCCCATCAAAAAGTGGTCGAAGGACATGAACAAACACTTCTCAAAAGAAGACATTTATGCAGCCAAAAAACACATGAAAAAATGCTCATCATCACTGGCCATCAGAGAAATGCAAATCAAAACCACAATGAGATACCATCTCACACCAGTTAGAATGGCAATCATTAAAAAGTCAGGAAACAACAGGTGCTGGAGAGGATGTGGAGAAATAGGAACACTTTTACACTGTTGGTGGGACTGTAAACTAGTTCAACCATTGTGGAAGTCAGTGTGGCGATTCCTCAGGGATCTAGAACTAGAAATACCATTTGACCCAGCCATCCCATTACTGGGTATATACCCAAAGGACTATAAATGATGCTGCTATGAAGACACACGCACACGTATGTTTATTGTGGCATTATTCACAATAGCAAAGACTTGGAACCAACCCAAATGTCCAACAATGATAGACTGGATTAAGAAAATGTGGCACATATACACCATGGAATACTATGCAGCCATAAAAAAGGAAGAGTTCATGTCCTTTGTAGGGACATGGATGAAATTGGAAATCATCATTCTCAGTAAACTATCGCAAGAACAGAAAACCCAACACCGCATATTCTCACTCATAGGTGGGAACTGAACAATGAGATCACATGGACACAGGAAGGGGAATATCACACTCTGGGGACTGTGGTGGGGTGGCGGGAGGGGGGAGGGATAGCATTGGGAGATATACCTAATGCTAGATGACGAGTTAGTGGGTGCAGTGCACCAGCATGACACATGTATACATACGTTAACTAACCTGCACAATGTGCACATGTACCCTAAATCTTAAAGTATAATTAAAAAAGACACTTGAGTTTAGATTTATTAATATTGATATTAATGGAGTTTCATGTGATATTTTCCCCTAAAACAATGCTGTCAACATAATCGGAATTAAAAAGTTCAAATTAGGTTTATATCCTAAAATAATAATTATTTCTTTGGAGAGCCCATTTTAGGCTATGTATAGTAAAACTGGCAATTAAAAACTTAAAGTATGTTTTTCAGACTTCATATGCAGTTAGTATATTACACAGCTATTATTTCTATGCTGTGATTTTTGTCAGGATGAAAATATCATGTTCACTTAGATCATTCCATAGCAAATTTACAATCTGTAATTTAATAATCCTGCCACCTTCCGTTTCATGTTTGATAATCAATAAGTTACAAAATAATACTATTGTGTACAATTTTAAGTTCGTAATATAGTTAATGACCAGTACAAAAATATATGTTTATTGCATGTAATTTACAGACAAGTTAAGAATCAAATTTCGTTTCAAATCCTTGCTGTCAGAGAAATCGTCTATTGTTGGGAAGTAGCTCCTGTGATTTTTGCTTGGGAAAGAACCCAAGCATATGCAGTGACTGTGTAAATGGAACCCGGAATTCCATCCCATTTCCTTTTTCATGTCAGAGCAAATGTTAGACATTTTGGTTCAGAGAATGTGATCATTAAACGTCTGGGTTTCTGACTATGCACCTTAGATAGCCTGGCTACTTTATTGAGGACAAGGTGACGGAAAAGGTTGTCAATTTTGTCAGCATTCGCTCTTTAGCTGTCATCATTCTTCCATATGAAGGGAATCATATGGAAATCTGGGGGAGTCTGTTCTTCTCCCAGAGAGCCATGAACAAAAAGTAGTTCATTTACTATTCCCTTCAACACTGATATGTTTTATTGACACAAACTGGGGAGGCCATCCCCGGCAGACAGGCCTCCTAACCAGTTCTGACACGAAGAATATCTTTAAGATAATCTGCAGAAAAGAGTGAACATAGTAGGCCAGAGACTGATATCTTTAGAAAGGCCTACTTGGAAAATTTTGCAGTTGGTTAGCATCTGGGAACTTGACTTCTCTCCATTCCCTAACTGGTAAGTGTCATTCACCATGCCCAGACTCTTTGTACAAACAATATGATTTATGCTGAATATCTGCTTCCCTTCTGAGAGTATGGAGTTTTGGTATGTCCTCGGCAGAGGATGCTTATGTGACCAGCCCCCAATAAAACTCTTGAGTGCTGAGTATCTGATGGGCTTGTATGGGCAGAATTAATGTACACGTTACTAATTTTGTGTATGTGTGTGTGACTAGAAAAAAAGAGCACACAGAAATGTTGTCCTTCATGGGAAGGATAAACATAAAAAATCCTGTGCCTAAATTTCTCCAGACTCTGCTTGTATCTTTTTCCTTAGCTGATCCTGTTATGAACTTTTTGCCATAATAAGCCACAGCTGTGAACACTATGGATATGCCAGATCCTGTGAGCACTTCTATTGAATTACCAAATGCGTACATGTATTTGGGGGACTTCTAAAACACATCTAAATTCTGAATTGAAGCAGATAGCTTCCAAAATTTAACTGGCTTATATTCAGCCATTTTATACAGAAGATAACCTATTAGTTATCTTGAGTTATATTTGAAAATATTTTATAATATGGAAAATCATATAAATAGTAGAAAATCGCTTGGAGAAAACCATTCTTTGACATTTATTTTCAGTGCTTATCAATGCACGTGTTTTTACACAGTCTTTATATTTTGTATCCTATTCTTTTTGATTTATCATTGCATGATGACCATAAGCTAAGTTATAAGCATATGCGGAGTTTAAAACACAGTGAATTATCAAAGTAATAATAAGTAACAATGAAATGCTATAAGTTTGTAAACTATGTTGATGCATGGAAATAATTATATATCAAATATTAAGTGAAAATGTTGAGAAAATAAAAGCATATACATTGAATACAGCTAAGAAAATTGCATCATATAGTAATAACTTAATAATACACTATCTGCAGATTATATTCTTGATTCTCAAAATAAACTCATAAGGTTTGTATGTTATTCTTATTTTATAAATGAGGAAAGAAAGGCCTAGAAAAATAAATGACTTATTACAAATAAATATATTGCCAGGCAGGACTTGAACCCTGGTGTCCTGATTCCAATTTCAGGGCTCATTAGTCATCACAGCTGCCTCTATGCAGAGTCACAAAATTTAGAAATGGTTTCAATGTGATATAAGACAGTAAAATATTCACTAGGTCCTCATTTTTTCTCTTTTAAATAGCATATATTCACATCAATGATAATTTTTAAAATTACATTTTAAAACACTACCAAATGTTTTATAGAAAGTAATCTTTCTTGGGAGCACAGGAATAATTATTATAATAAGAGAGGTTTATGAAGGAGAGCTAAATTGATAAACATTAGATAAAAAGTTGAAATAAAAAGCCAATGGTTTTACGAGCAGGAGGTGCACATGCTCAGCAGTGAGCTGCTGACATTGTGTTAAGTCAGGATTCAGCTGCTTTTGGAAGGGCAAGCAGCCAAAAGCTCTCTGCAGGGATAAGTCTGCCAATTGCTGTACAAACAAATCTTCAAAGATGAAATAAAAACCTCTTGGTGTCTATTAGAATATTGTTTAGAAACAAATCAAATATTTAGCAATTGAACCAGAATATCTTATCATCAGTGGCCTACTAGGAATCAGAAATATCATGAATGAATGTAGGAATGGCTCAAAAGGAAGTGGCAGGGATGAGAATAATGAATTTTGTCCCTCTTCTTCATCAGTCAAAGGAAGATCTTGTGACTATCTGATGGTGACTTTCAATAAGTACCCACTGGCCATATCCCAAAAAAGCCAAACTGAAAAGTAGCACCTCTACTTCCTCATGTGCAGAAACAAATTGTCAGTATTTGGATCTTCAAGAAAAGAAATTCCCTAAAAATATCGGCTCCAGCCATATGGAATATTCAGATATGGCCAGACTGAAGAACATATGATGCATGAAACAGAAACAGAAAGAAGAGAAAGGCATGTGAACACACTCTATAATTTCTTTGAGCATGTGGTTGAGGACTGAGCCCTGAGTCTAGCTGGCCAGAAGCCAAGCTCTATCCCTTACTAGTTGAATGACCTTAGGCAGGATACTTTAGTTAATGTCTCCAAGGGTCAGTTTACTCATCTTCAGAATAAATTATAATACTTACCTCACAGGTATTGTTAAATGAAGTTATGAATATTGGGAATTTTCACAGTGCCTGAGATATAGTAAATGTTAATGAATACTAACCAATGTCATATTATTACAGTATTCATATTATCAGGCTTCAAAGTAAGTTATCAGTTATTAAAATTAAGATTAAAACACTATATTTATATTGCTTTTTTCTACATACTGTACTTATTTTGCAAATGATGGCAGCTAGAATCTGAATAACATGACTCTGAGATTCATAAGATGATGATAAATTATCTTCTGGCTTTAGTTATGTGGGAGAGCAATGTGGCTGTATAATACTTATATAATATCAAAGGCGAAATGAAACAGCCAAATTTAAACAGTGTGTCCCACCCCTGGTATAAAACAGGGTATCAAAAGTAGTAGTTTATTCTGCAATTGTTCTATTCTTACAGGAGAACTTAGCCTGAGTCCACTGGTTTCATCATCTTTCATAGACCTTACCTGCTGAGCTGCCCAATGATTGACATCTGTTCTATGGCCCATGGAAGTATGGCTGGCTTAATGGGCATGCAAGCCTATGCACCCACTTAAAAGGGTCCCATACATTATGTTGCTGGCCCAGCCTGGCATAAAAGGAATATCTACCTTGCACGTGGGAATTAGGTCAGTATATCTTTTTTACCTTGGCATCATTATTGGTATCTTTGCTTAAATAAAATAAAGAACTTTAATAGTTATTTTTGGTAGACAGGAACATAAAAAGTTCTACACTCAGTAAATAAAGGAACAGGAAGCAATGTTATCAAAGCCTTATTGGAAAATAAGAATCAAAACTGAGTTATTTCCTATTATTAGTCTATTAAGCCCAATATTGAGTCAATCACAATAAGTATCTAGATACAATTTTTATAATGTCCTAACATGCAATCATTATATTATCAAAGTTTGCAAGTTCTTATGTTCTATAAATGTTTTTCCTCAATTTATTTGAGGCTATTTCAATTTTATACTTACTATGAAAATAGCATATATATATATATTTTAAACGTATATATATATATGTTTAAAAAATGACATAGCTTGCCTGGTGTGTAGTCACACATGCTGTATAGCTAATTGAAGATCATGATGAAGTGTCCACATGAAGACCAATAATGGAAATAGTATGGAAAAAACAACTCCTTATATTTCCCAAAATTGTTATTTTAAGAACATCTTATATTGAGATACTACCTTTCTCTGGGAAACGTATACGTCTAAATAGTTTCTTCTATGTTCCTACAGAAGTAAAATTAGTTCTATTAGGTCAGATTACTCTGGGGGAGTCATAAATAAATATACTAATTTAAATAGTAGAGATAATTCAACTCTATTATTCTGTTATTTTTAATATTATCAAAACATTCACACATTAAATATGAAGTCATATTATGTTAGAATAATGATCATCCTTTGTAATTAAAAAGCAATAAAGTACAAAATTCATACAAATGGGCTATAATTTAACAGCAGACTCATATGAGAAAAACACAGCCATTTCTTTTGTAAGAATGAAGAGATATTCATATTTAGAAAAGATTATTCAATATTACGTATATGACAACCATATTCATAAAACACTTCCTTCATACAGAGGTACTATTATGCAATTTATATGCACCACACAATTCCTCTTTCTTCCCAAATACATGCTTCTTCCTTGGTGTTTAGAACATCTGTTAAAGGTACCACTATTCTGTCATTTCCCAAATTCAAAACATCAGGAAAGTCTAGATCTCTCTCTTCTCCAAGTGTCATGCATTAAGGCTGTAAACAGATCGTGGATTTTTTTACAGTGATGCAGTCTTCAGCATATCTCTACTAAGCACCTCAGCAAATCACCTACTGCAATCTCATCACTTAAAAGGAAGAAACGAAGGCCTAGAGAGGTGAACTTTTTACCTAGTGCTATTAACTAACACAGAAACTTACTAATACATCTAGGACCAGAATCAAGATTTGATGTTCCTCAAATCATTTTTCTTGCCACTCTCCCTCTGTTTCTGTTGATGGGAACTTTCCAACATTTCTCACATCGGCCTTAGAGCTTCCTCTATGGCTCTTGCCAATATTCATTCAGTAACATCCCTAATATCACCTCTGCAATCACACTACACACTATTGCTAGCTTCATGCTTCTGAGTTGCAGTTCTTATCACAACCAATCCACTGATACCAATTTTCAGACACCCTACTCTTTACAAAATCATGTCTAAGTACTTAGCTTGGCATTGATGGCCTTCTATGATTTACCCAAATCTATTTCCTGAGCATTCATTGTCAGATGATCATTCAACAGGTATTTACTGAGTTCCTATTGCATATCAGATATGGTAAAATGCCAAAATAAGTAAGTCTGGTCTATTAAAGATCTCCTTGCCTAATAGCTTTGTTTAATTACTTGTGCAAAGCAAATTGTTCCATAGGAGCAAATTTAATTATTTTATAGAGGGCTAGTCAGAAAAATTTTAAAAACACATAGCCAAATATACGCTAGAAATATTTGTTTTGTATTGATGTCTGAAATACTGTAAGATAGATTCAGATTTAAATAATGTCAGTGATCTTCACAACTTGACTATCTATCCAAGTTCAAGTATGTGGTTTTATGTTTAATGGTCTTGCTCAACTGTACAGATCTGTTAAATATCATTTAAGTAAAAAGAGAGATTAAAAGTTACTTTTCAGTAACAGCTTACCAGGATATATTATGTTGTCCGTGTTTCTTTGAGTCCGGCCTATCAGGACTGTGGTAAGATTTACCGTTGGTTTCTTAAGTGCGCTAATTTTCTTTGGCAATGATTTTACTTGCTTCTGAGACTTGACAACATTTGCCAGACTACCAGGCAACGATCGATCTACACAACAAGTTAAATTAGATAGGACAGCTTGAGTTTTTATTTGAATTATTGGTTCCACAAATTCTGTTAGACCTTTCTGAAGAAGTTGAATATCTGTCAGGGAATGTTTTATCCACTTAGGGATGGTAGCATTCAGTTCTGACACACTTGTAGAAGCATTGTGACACATTGTTAAAACTTCGTGGAGAGTTTTGTTAAGCGAAAAGAAGTTAATTGAAAGATGGATAGATTTTGCTTCCAATGCCTTAAATCTGGAATTTAATACTTGCAGTTGAAGAGCCTGATCTCTCTCATTTGTAACCACACTGCCTTTTTTAACTGAAATATAATAAGGTATGAGCGTCTGGGTAACTTTAGACTCAATGTCTTGCAACCGAGTCTCAAAATTTTTGGAAATCTTGGTGGTTAAGAGTAGTTTTTCTTCCAAATGACTCATATTTTGCTGGTATTTTCTCACTTGGGAAGTGGTTTCATTGAACATTTGATACATCTTTTGGAAGTTGGACTGATTTAGTTTCTCATCTCTAGGAATACCTGCAAGGGTCTTGGCAACTTGCAAAACAAAGTTATATCTCTGATTGTCATTGACCAAAGACTGAATAGAATCATTCAGACGTTGGAACTGAGGAATAAATGTCAAAATAGTTTCCATATCGGAGATACATTTATGATGGATCTCACTATTATCTTTAATAGTACTTAAAGTCTCTTTTAGGGCATAGTTATCTTGAATGAAATCAATAGCATTATTTATAATAGTCATTGTCTTATTTAGGCCATCTTCCATTTCTAAGGCATATTCATTGATACGTCTTTCTAAGGCATCATCACGACCCTGTACTTCATTTCTAAGTAAGTTGTGTCTTTTTGTAAGTTCTTTGATAATAAGATTTAGACTATTGACAGCACTAGTCAGATTTTCTATCTTTTTCCTTATCACTATTGCTTCCTTTGGTTGTTCATATGTCATTGTCTGTCTGAGTGATGCTCCCTGCTCAAGCAAGGGTTGAAGGATCTCCATATCATAAGTCAAATCATTTAGTTGCTCACTCATTTTGTCCATCTTATTGTCCATTGGAAAGAGAACTTCAGCCAATGTTTGATTTAACACATGTAAATTCTCTTCTGTGTCCTTAAGTTGAAATTTAAAATCATTTCTGCATTTGGATAACATGTCTTCACATTCACCTCTGAGAGACTCTTTCTCCATCTCCAAAGAGATGGTGAGATTGTTAATCTTGCTTTCTTGAATGTGCAAATCTTCAAACATTTGCAGCATCATCAAACTCTGCTTCTTTATATTTTCATGTAAAGTAGAAATGTACTCAGTGACATTATTGCTAACTGACTCAGCAGCTGGAACATTCTTCTGGTCTGATACCTGTTCAGTTGATAAAAGCTGCTCATGTACTTCCTTCAATTTAGAAAGAGTTTTATTGAGGGATTCATAATACAGAATGCTTCTTGAGTGTTCCTGTTCTAGAGCACCTTCTAAATGAGTCTGCTTTACTTCTAGTTCTTTAATAGGCTTCTCACATGTAAGAGTCATTTCTTGCCTTACATTCACAATGTGATTCCTTAGTTCTACTATATCAGTCAAAGTGGGCCGATTCTCTTGCACTAAAACAAACTTTTGCTGGGCTGCTATTGAAACCACAGATTCATTAACTTTTTGAATTATTTGCCTGGTGCTTTCGAGGTCCTCTGATAGACTTGATACAGTCTTGAAGATCTGTGCTACAGTCTCTTGCATGTCATTTTGAAAAATTTTAAATTGTTCTCTTACTATGTCTCTTATCAGTACATTAATGCTTTTGGATTTTAGACCTAGAGAAAGAAATAATTAATAATACATAGTTTTAATTATATGAGACTTTAAGCATCTCTAAACGATAAAAAGTTTGAAATTAAACATTAATAACACATAATAATAAAAATATCTCTTAACTACATTTACTTATAAAATTTTAAAAATTACTATAATTTATAAAAGGTGATCAATTCCTTGAATAATAAATCTGAGAGGAGATATCACTTGCAGAACATACTAGAACATACTAAAACCATAAAACTAAGGTCCTTTGGATGAAAGACATGAGGGAACTACTACTGACTTCAGTAATACACCCTTGTGTACAATCATTCTAGGTCTAGTTTTAGTTTTGTATGAAAATAAATGGCTTTGGGCTTTCTGCCTTAGTAAATAATACCTGGTGTTAGCTCAGGACTGTGTTGCTAGGTTTCTACTAATTAAGTTGCAGAGCTTATGCTTTGAGCTTATAAAAGCTAATAAATTGACTGCAGGGAAAAACCTTAATGATATTCTCAAATGAGGAAAAATGAAGTAATATTCATAAGATTTAATAGTGTTTTATAATAACAATAAAATAATAATAATGAGATTTGGGGATTTCAAAATTAAGTCTTCCTCCAACAAAAATAGGAATTCAAGATACACCTGACATATTATTATAGTATGACATTAATTTTTAACAAGAAGAGAAAACTTGCAAGTAATGAAACACATAGTACTATCTCAAATATTAGAAAACATTGGTTAATCATAAGCCATAATTGTGGTAGTCTCTAAATGTAGCATGAAAAAAAGGAACAGGAAAAGTGTACTGGACTATTCACAACTATTAATATTCATAACTATTTAGAATAGAAAATGACTATTTAAAATATTTAAAAACTTGCATACAAAGAAAACAGAAAAGATACATATACTAGAGATATATTTATAATATCTAGTGATGAAGTACACATAACTGGAAGATATGTCCATTCAAATTCAAAATATAATTAATATGGTTTGGCTGTGTCCCCACCCAAACCTCATCTTGAATGGTACCTCCCATAATCCCCACATGTTGTGAGAGAGACCCAGTGGAAGGTAATTGAATCACGGGGGTGGGTTTTTTCCCATGCTGTTCTCATGATAGTAAGTGAGTTCTCACAAGATCTGATGGTTTTATAAAGGGCAGTTCCCCTGCACATGCTGTCTTGCTTGTCGCCATGTAAGATGTGGCTTTGCTCTTTCTTCACCTTCTGCCACGATTGTGAAGCTCCCCCAGCCATGTGGAACTGTGAGTCCATTAAACCTCTTTTTCTTTATAAATTACCCAGCTATTTCATAGCTGCATAAAAATGGACGAATACAGCTTTTACCAACAGAGTGGGGTATGGTTATCAATAGAGTGGGATACTGCTATTAAGACACCTGAAAATGTGGAAGCGACTTTGGAACTGGGTAACGGGCAGAGGTGGGAACAGTTTGGAGGGCTCTAAAGAAGACGGGAATATGTCAGAAAATTTGGAGCTTCCTGGAGACTTGTCAAATGGTTTTGACCAAAAAGTCCAGGCTGAGATGGTCTCAGATGGAGATGAGGAACATATCGGGAACTGGAGCAAAGGTGATTCTTGATATGCTTTAGCAAAGAGACTGGTGGCATTTTGCCCCGCCCTAGAGATCTGTGGAACTTTGAACTTGAGAGAAATGATTTAGGATATCTGGCAGAAGAAATTTCTAAGCAGCAGAGTGTTCAAGATATCACTTGGGTGCTCTTAAAAGCATTCAGTTTTATTAATTCACAAAGATATGGCTTGGAATTGGAGCTTATGTTTAAAAGGGAAGCAGAGCATAAAAGTTCAAAAATTTGCAGGCTGATGATGAAATAGAAAAGAAAAAAACCTCATTTTCTGAGGAGAAATTCAAGCTGGTGGCAGAAATTTGCTTAAGTAATAAGCAGCCAAATGTTAATTGCCAAGACAATGGAGAAAATGCCTCCAGAGCATGTCAGAGGTCTTCCCAGCAGTGCCTCCCATCACCAGCTGGGAAGCCTAGGAGGAAAAAATAGTCTCATGGGGGCCTTGCTGCTTTGTGCTGTTTCAAGGCTTGGTGCTCTGTGTCCCAACCATGGCTAAAAGGAATCAATGTATAGTTCAGGCCATTGTTTCAGAGGGTGCAAGCCCCAAGCCTGTGGCTTACATGTGGTGTTGGGCTTGAAGGTGCAGAGAAGTCAAGAATTGAGGTTTGGGAACCTCCACCTAGATTGCAGAGAATGTATGAAAACACATGGATGTCCAGGCAGGGGCACAGCCTTCATAGAGAACCTCTGCTAGGGTGGTGCAGAAGGGAAATGTGGGGTGGGACCCCCCACACAGTGTCTCCACTTGGGCACTGCCTAGTGGAGCTGTGAGAAGAGGGCTACTGTCCTGCAGACCCCAGAATGGTAGATTCACTGACAGCTTGCACTGTGCATGAGAAAAAGCCACAGACCTTCAAAATCAGCCCATGGAAGCAGCTGGAAGAGAGGCTGTACCCTGCAAAGCCACAGGGATGGAGCTGCCCACCACCATGGGGACCCACCTCTTGCATCAGTGTGACCTGGATGTGAGATATGGAGTCAAAGGAGATTGCTTCGGAGCTTTAATATTTGACTGCTCCACTGGATTTCGGACTTGCGTGAGGCCTGTAGCCCCTTTGTTATGGCCAATGTCTCCC